>NC_079437.1:25017290-25079790 GCF_903798145.1 Danio aesculapii
GACAAACCAGCAGACTGACCACATTGCACAAAATATTAAATGTTTAGGTCATTCTAAAATCCCTTAATCAAATTCCATCATCAAAGTGGTTCAGTATTATTACTTCCAGAACTGTCTTAAGCATCTGCACTCCCAAAGAGTGGTCTCACATCTCCAAAAGCCACCACACTGTGACTGCATTTCATCTTCTGAGGTGCAAGTCGTTTATTACACAAGAAAAAATAGCACACAGTGGCATTCTTTTTGAAAATGTGCACCAATACCAGAAGGTTACGATTGTGTTCTTTTTGACTTATTGCATGGAAAGGGTGCTTTATTTGCAAATGTTTTGTGCAATAGTACAGTTTTGCACATAAATCTAATTTGCATCTTTGGATTGAAACATAGCTAGTGTCCTTATACTCATAATCCTTCAGAAAGATTTCTTATATGGGGATTTGATGCTCAAAAGCCATTTCTTAAAACCATAGTTTTTATCTGCTTCAAATTTTGGAATGAAAACTGATGTCCATTCGGAAGTTCATAAGTGTTTACCATCGTTTCTGATCAATTTTCTTTTGCAGACAAAGACAAGTCTAACGAGGACCGACAGCGTGAGGAGGACCTACTTCAACAGATCCAAAAGCTGGTGGAGACGCGTGACTTTCTAGTAGATGACATGGAGTTTGAGAGACTCAGGTCAGTTTTAAAGAGCCTTCGGAGACATTCAGGCACAGGGGCCATAACCCTTTAGATCACCGCCAAGCAGGCGTGACTATCAGCCCAGAGAATGTGTTTTGTGCCTCTTGTGGCTGTTCCCTCATCTGTGAAGATGCCGCAATCCAATTACCCTCCACTCGAAGCCAATAATCCACCCTTGCTTTACACACACGCACACCTAACGTCACGCTCTCAGATGCTCCCAGTGGCTCTGATTCTCAGAAAACAAAAAGATTGATTCACAGGCAAGAATTGAAACTGGAAAAAAAAAGATAGCTGTTGCGTGTTGCTTTTTTTCATTGAGTTTGACTGGTTTCCATCTGCCAGGACCTCACGACCATGTGTGTGTGTGAGTAATATTGAGTGACGCACGCATTACAAGCCAACACGGATGAAGTCCTCACAGTTTATTCACAGGATAAATGAGCCGCCGTCACCCGCATGACAAGCAGCTATTGCACCGGTGGGTGCTGGAGAGAAAGAAAAAAACAGCGAGATGTCAAACGCTCACACTAAAGCCCATGTGCTAAGAGAATAATTGATTGTTTGGAGTTTGAGTATGAATGTTTGGTGAGCTCGCACCATCTCAATTCACAGCTGTTCATGTGTGGGTCTGCTTTTTCATTTTAAAGACTAAATAAATAATAAGATATGCTATATTGGTGTTTGCAGCAAACAACAACTGACAACTGAACATGAAACAAGAAATGTAATAACTGTATGTAGGAATGTTTGTAAAGATTTTATAATATAATATAATATAATATAATATAATATAATATAATATAATATAATATAATATAATATAATATAATATCATTTAATATAATATCATTTAATATAATATCATTTAACATAATATCATTTGATGTAATAGAAAGTATTATATAGCATATCATATCGTGTTTATATTATATTATATTATATTATATTATATTATATTATATTATATTATATTATATTATATAACATTATATTATATTATATTATATTATATTATATTATATTATATTATATTATATTATATTATATTATATTATATTATATTATATTATATTATATTATATTATATTATTCATTCATTCATTCATTCATTTTCTTTTCGGGTTAGTCCCATACACACTCATTCACACACATACACTGTGGACAATTTAGCCTACCCAATTCACCTGTACCACATGTCTTTGGACTGTGGGGGAAACCGGAGCACCTGGAAGAAACCAACGCGAATGCAGGGAGAACATGCAAGTGAGGCAATGTGAGGCGACAGCACTACCTACTGCGTCGCCCTATATTATATTATATTATATTATATTATATTATATTATATTATATTATATTATATTATATTATATTATATTATATTATATTATATTATATTATATTATATTATATTATGTTGTGTTTTGAGGGCAGAATCAACCTGTCAATCACATCAGAACAACTAATAGTGATCTACAAACCTTTCATCAATTCCTACATGAATACTTTAGTGTCTGAAAATCTTAACATAACAAACATTACAAAAATATTATTGCACTAAATTGTAAAATAATATTTCCGTTTAATGCTTACTTTCCGCTATAGATCGTATCTTAATATTAATGCTGTTTGCTAAGACAAAAACAAAAAGGGTATGTTATTGACATACAAAGAAGAGGAACCTAAATGATTGAGGCTGGTTTAGACTTGTCAATCACCAATAAACTACATTGAATACCCATAACAACCACCAGGATATGCTAACAAGTGCTAAAAACCACTCTAAATGCAATCACACATCATCATGACAGGTATTGAATGGGCTTTGCACCTCTAACATTTCCATCAGAATATACTTAAAGAAAATATGCTAGTGTACTAACACATATGGCTTTGATAAAGCATGATTTCTGACATTTGCATCATTATATCTTTTTTAAGCATTATTAAACTTTGGTGTAGTGTATGTACTTACAGCTTCAGTACCAGGAAAAGTATGGAAACAATGTGATCAAACAATTTATTTCAATGTGATCTATGATGCTTTTTTAAGTGAAATAAAATATTGAGAAGGGGAAGGAGTTTTCTATTTGCACTCCACCTATCATCTTTCACTCACAGCAAATGAACTGTTGGATGGGTGTGGCATAACATATATTTTTCAAGCCATTAAACTCACTTCATCAGAGAAGGAATGTCATTTCAGAGCAGAAGCAAATGGTCAGATTTTCATTAAAGATGACCAAACCTATTCAATTCATCTTTATTTCTATAGCGCGTCACAGCAGCTTAACATAGAAGTTGTTGTAAATTGAAACTGTGTCAGTCTAATTTTCAGAGATTAAGTTTAGTTCAGTTCAGTGTGGTTTAAATTTCACTGCTGAAAGCCCAAACACTGAAGAGCAAATCCATTGATGGGCAGTCCTGCAGTGGGCTGTGGGGCAAGCAAGCTAGTGGCAAGACAGTGGCAAAGAATAAAACTTCACCAGTTAATGAAAGTGAAGGAAAAAACCTTGGAAGAAACCAGACTAAGTTGGGAACGACCATTTCTCCTCTGGCCAAATTTCTCGTGCAGAGCTGCAGTCTAGGCACCGGAGGATGGAAAACGCTGGACTTCCATCTTGGAGATGGATCAGTAGAGTAGGAGCAGTTTCAGTAGATTAACTTGCAGATTAATTGTTCACCTTAAGAATAACACCTTACAATGTGCTTTATTAAAATAAACATTTTAATTTTTGATTTCATGCAGATTTATATATTTTTTATTGTTTTTAAGGAAGAAAATTCAAAATAACAGCATTTTGGGGGTGAAATGTCACATTGAAGACCATGAAAGGCTTTGCTTTGAATCACAGAAATAAATTATATTTTAAAATATATTCATATAAACAGTAGTAATACTTTTACAAAAAGGTTGTATCAGTTATTGTTAGTTAATTCATTTAATAACATGAACAACAATGAATAATACATTTATTACAGCATGTTTTAACATTAGTTAATGATTATCAAATTTGTTTTATTTTTTCAGTTTGTTAACAGTGCATTAGTTAATGTTAACAAGCATTATTTTGGATTTTATTAATGCATTAGTAAATGATGGACTATGATATATAAATGTTATAAGTATTGTAAATGCTATTGTAAGTATTGTTAGCTCATTGTTAAACCTTATTGTGAAGTGGGAACATAACAGCATATATATACAGTGTGTATTTCTCAGTTGTTCTAAATTTGAATAATATTTTATTTTCTATCAAACAATGCAGCCTAAGTCTAAGAATCTTCCTCTTTTTTTAAAAGCATGCAAAATTGTACCTCCCTGAATGTTCTATACATGTGAGAATACATCCTGACTCATCTGTGTTCATTTGTCTACTTTATATCTGTGTTGTTGCACTCAGAGAGCGAGAGGAGGACAAAGAGATGGCTGACTTCCTACACGGCAAATTTCCCAACAGGTGCAGCTTAAAAAGTATGTACATGCGTAAATGTGTGTTGCTGTGTGCTCAAAAGCCAAGCTCTTAAACCTCTTCTTTCCCACTTTGATTTCACAAATGAGTAATAATCTGTTCTTTTGAGCATCTTAATTGTCTTACTCACCGCCTGTTTTAGTTTAATGAAAATGGAGAGTAGAAGACTAATTCTGTTCTCCGAATGTTAATAAGCTGTGCTGTCTTCATTTGCTTTCCTCTAGTTTACAACTAATGAGCTAATTGGAAACTGTGAGAAGTAGTGCAGAAGAGCATGAAGGTCTCTGGAAGAAGGGACGTTTGACCAAACTAGGGAAAACAATCAGTGTTGTGGAAAGATTTGATACATTTTTTAAAAATCCTCCCTGATTTTAGTTCTGCTTTAAAAAGTTTACTAACTAAACATTAAAGGCCCTATCATACACTTGGCGCAATAAGGCGCAAGACGTGTATTGCTATTTTCAGACCAGCGCAACAGTAATTTTCACGTTTTGTGCCACATTGCTTAAATAGCAAATCCATTTGCTTTTTAGTTGAATCAATTAACTTTTCTAGTCATCTCAATTAACTTTCAAGTTTTGTATAACTTTCAAATTTAAATGACCTGATTAACTTTTTAGAATAAGTTAAAGTAACATAATTAAAAAATAAAAATAAAATATTTGTTGTCTTGACTTTTTGTCATTACATTTTTTGCTGTATATATATATATAAATGTAGCACTGTTGCCTCACAGCAAGAAGGTCGCTGGTTCGAGACCTTCTGGGTCAGTTGGTATGTCTGTGTGGAGTTTGCATGTTCTCCCCTGTTCGGTTTTCTCCAGGTGCTCCAGTTTCCCCCAGAGTTTAAAGACATGCGCTATAGGTGATTTGAATAAGCTAAATTGACTGTAGTGTATGAGTGGGTGTAAATCCAAGAGTGTATGGGTGTTTCTCAGTGCTGGGTTGTGGCTGGGAGGGCATCCGCTGCGTAAAACACATGCTGAATAAGTTGGCAATTTCATTCCACTGAGGCAACCCCTGATTAATAAAGGGATTAAGATGAAAAGAAAATGAATGAATTAATAATTGAAATATTTCAGTTCAAATCAGCTCAGACAAACTGAACTGTGCCTCTTGATTGAATACAACTGATCTGGGCTGAGTTTCATGATAACATAGATAATTAGTGGGTTTCTTGACTCACTAATATTAAAGTGCTATACTTAAGTTACGATGTATTTGGCAAACAGGCTGTAAAATGATCAGTTCTATGATCGTTTTATCATCTACTTAGGCTTACGATGCTTTTGGGAAATGCAGCTCTGAACTGTTAGTAAGACTCACCGTTCTCATTACTATGCACCTCAAAACAGTTTAATTCATTTCAAACAGCTGAAGACTGTTCAGTCCACTAACAATTAATTCAATTAAGATTTACTAAGTGAAGTTGACTCACTGTAAATATTCTACCTACTGTATAAGTGTACAGCTCATGAAAACACAGTTAGGTCTTTAATACACAATCGAATGATCTTGAAATAGTTTTCCACCCAGTATTTTTGCAAATGTTGTAGTATGAAAACACTTCACCTTTTGAGCTTGACAGTGTTCAGAGATGCTGAAAATGATTCAGAGAAGGTCATTGCGTATTTCTCTCTCTCTCTTTCAAGTGAAGTCAAGTTAAGCTTTATTCTCTTTCTCTCTCTCTCTGTCTCTCTCTCTCTCTCTCTCTCTCTCTCTCTCTTTCTCTTTCTCTCTCTCTCTCTCTCTCTCTCTCTCTCTCTCGGTGCATGCTGGGAGTGTTTGGGGTTCTTGTGAGGGTGATAACGTGGAGAGTTTGACTGAATTGGTGTTTTTTCACGCCTAAACTTTTTATTTTTCTCTTGTTTTTAAATCACATGTATGAAAACATTAGATTTTTTTGTTTTGTTTTTGTGAGATTTGAGGCGGCGATAGGATGGCGTCCATCCCCGAAGGGGTAGCGCCACCTGTGTCGCTTCGCCACGGAGTAAGGTGTGTGTCAGCGCAGGGAGTTATTGTTGAGGATGTGCTGATAGCGATCGGGGAAAAAGTTGTATATGAAAACTACTTCGGCATCGCAAATGAATAAAGCTGTTGTGGTGTTTGTCGAGAAAGAGGAGCTTGTAAATTGTTTGATAAGCGACGGAATTGTGGTAAATGGTGATTTACTTATTATTTCACCGCTTGTTACTCCAGCGACTAAAGTTATGGTGTCTAATGTGCCTCCGTTTATTCGAAATGAGGAAATTAAGAAAGCTCTGTTAAGATATGGAAAACTGGCTAGTGAGATAAAGATGATTCCATTGGGATGTAGAAACGCTGCTCTGAAACATGTGATGTCTTTTAGACAACAGGTGTTTATGTTCTTGAATGAACCGGAGTTAGACATATCATTCAGAGTCATACATGAAGGGAAAGCCTTTGTTATTCACGCGAATACTGGAAGCATGAAGTGCTTTGAGTGTGGGGACATCGGACACAAAAGGCATTTGTGTCCACATAAAGCCCAGATTGATGTTTTAGAAGTGAGGCCTAGTATCTCTACTGCTGGAGAAAGTGGTAGTTCTACATCAGAGGTTGTGCAAACTCAAGTTGCACCTCAGATGATGAGTACTGGTAAAGTTACCAGTACTGGTAAGATTACTGAAAGTCAGATTGATAAAGTGGTTGAATCTGGTGAAAATCCAAACGTTTCTGCATTAGAAAAAAATGCTGGAAGAGATGATGGAACTTTGGTTAGTGTTGGTTAATGTGTGTTGGTTAGTGTTTGGTTAAGGCTTCCGATGAGGTTTGTGAAATGGCCAATATGGTTGAAACATGTACAGATGTGGGTATGGAGATGGGAGATGATGATTCATTTTCTGATATATTCGAAATTGGATCATAGTGTGGAAATGTGGATGATGTATACACGCTGCAGGACATAAATGATTTTCTGGATGAAACTTTTGGTAGAGTTTTTGAAATCAATGATTTCTTTACTGATATTGACAAATTCATCCGCTCAGTAAAATTGTGGCAAAAAAAGTTAGTTATGATACTTTAAGCAAACAGAAAAGATTTAGGTTGAGGAAATTGTTAACAAGGTTGAGAAAAGAAAAAGCAATTGTCTCCAAAAAGAAAACAAGATCAAATGTTTAATGCATGCAAGGTAAATGGGACTTTTTCCCTTTTCTTTCTTCTTCTGTTCTCCATCTTTTTGCTTTTTTCTATGGAGCTGTTGAAGGTGGGCTCTTTAAATATAAATGGGGGCAGAGATAGAAATAAATTGGTAATGGTATCAGAGTTATTTAAAGTTAATAAAATAAATGTAGCCCTCTTACAAGAAATGCATACTACTACAGATAACGAATTAGAGTGGAATGGATGGTGGAAGGGGAAAAGTGTTTTAAGTCATGGAACAATACTGGTGCTGAACAAATACAAGTGCTGGTGTAGACCTTGTTAAAATTCTGGTCGTAGACGAGATTGTGAAGGGAAGAATATTGCTTTTAAAGATTGAATATGAAGGGTTTGTGTTTAATTTAATAAATGTGTATGCACCTAATAATGGGCCAGAGCGTGTAAAACAATTTTTAAAGCTAAAAATGTCATTCAGATAATTGATAATTGATGTTTGTACTATCATTGGAGGCAACTGGAATTACACTATTGATTTTATCATTGATAGAAATGGAGAAGAACCTCACCATGAATCAGCTGTTGTTTTATTAAATATTTTAAAAAGGTTTTTACTAATAGATATTTGGAGAAGAAGAAATACAGGAATTAAACAGTATACATGGCTTAAAGTGTCTAATAATAGGGTCAGTTGAGCTAGGTTAGATCGTTTTTATATAGGTAAAGAATGGAATAATAAAATTACACATGTCTCTATTTTACCTGTTGGATTTTCAGACCATCATTTGATATTATTTGGTTTAACCATGAAAAAAATTTCAAAACCAAATAATTTTTGGCATTTTAATACCAAATTGCTAAATGATATTTTATTTTGTGAGAAGTTTAAAGATTTTTGGAATGAATGGAGGCTAAAAAAGGTTTTTTTTTTGGAAACTTGTATGTGTAGTGGGAGGTTGTTAAGGCAAATATTCGAACATTTTGTCAAAATTACAGTTCACTTTCTTTTTCTAAGACAAAGGTAGCAATACAACAACTTCAAAGAGATATACAAGCCCTGGAGAATACTCTTGTCAACAGTAATGATGGAAGTGTACAAAATGAACATTTGAATAAAATGAAAGAACTTGGATTATTACTTCAGGAGCAAGTAAAAGGAGCTTTAATAAGAGCGAGGATTTGTTCGATTAAGGACATGAATGCACCTACTTCATACTTTTTTAATCTTGAAAAAGAAAAGTGCTTAACAAAAGCAAATGTTTCATCTTCGCCGTCCTGATGGAGTCATAACTTCTGATCCAGTAGAAATCAAGAAGCAGACAATTAAATTTTATACGGATTTGTATGGAACTGAGATTTGTGATCATGAATGTGCCTTGGACTTGCTGAGTGATCTATCAAAATTGTCAAATGAACAGAGAAAATCCTTGGATAATCCAATATCATTTCAAGAGATTACAGAAGCAATGAGTCAGTTATCAAATGGTCGTTCTCCAGGAATCGATGGATTGCCTGCAGAGTTTTATAAGACAGTTTGGAACTTATTAAGAAATGACTTGTATGAAGTTTTCCTACAAAGCATGAAGAACAAGCTACTTCCTACTAGTTGCAGACGAGCAGTCCTTACATTATTACCTAAGAAGGGAGATTTATGTCTTTTAAAGAACTGGAGACCCATTTCATTATTGTGTATGACTATAAAATACTGTCGAAATGTTTAGCAAATAGGCTGAAATATGTTTTAGATTCAAAAGGATTAGACGTGTTGTATTCCAAACAGGTCAATAATGTTTTTCTTTTAAGAGATATAGTTGATTTTAATCAATTTAATAATGTTGATCTGTGGGTGATTTCATTAGATCAAGAGAAAGCTTTCGATAGGGTTAACCATACACATCTTTTTGAAGTTTTAAAAAGCTTTGGGTTTGGAAGTGATTTTATATCATATATTAAGTTATTATATTCTGAAGTTTCTGTGATTGTGAAAGCCTGTGGAGGATTGAGTGCACCTCTATACCTGTATTAAAAGGTATTAGGCAAGGTTGTCCACTTTCTGGAAAATTATGCAGTCTTGTTATTGAACCTTTATTGTGTATGTTAAGAAGAGGTCTAAGTGGAATTCATTGTAACGATGCTATGAATGGCATTGGGAAATATAAGAAGGCATCATCAATAAGAGTGAACTGGGGCAAAAGTGAATCTCTTATTATTGGTCAATGTAAAAATGGACTTCCAAATTTACCTGGTGGTTTGTTGTGGAAAAGGGAAGGGTTAAAAATATTAGGTGTTTTTTTAAGAAATGAACAATTAAAAAAAAACTGGGAAGGAATGTTGGCAAAGGTGGCTGCCCGTTTGTCCAAGTGGAAATCGTTACTACCTCTAATGTCATATAGAGGATGAGTCCTGGTCAAAAATAATTTAGCCGCCTCACTTTTATGGCATAGACTCATTGTAATGGAACCACCCGAAGATTTGATTTGCAAAATATAGAGAACATTTGTGGAGTTTTTTGGAGCGGAAAACACTGGATTCGTGCAGCAGCCCTCTAACTTCCTGTGTGTGAGGGAGGCCAAGGATTGGTGGATGTTCAGAGTAAGATCTGTGCTTTTAGGATCTAAGCAGCACAGAGATTTCTGTATCAAAAGAACTTGGCTTGGACAACTGCTAAAGTGATTTTATAAAAAGCAGGTGGTCTTCAATTGGATAGGCAGTTGTTTTTAATGGAACTAAAGAACATAAACCTGTCTGGGATTACACCTTTTTACCACTCAATGTTGCATTACTGGAGAACTGTTTTAAGAGTGGAAAGAGATGTGGATGAACCTGGGAGATGGATTGAAGAAGAACCATTGTTTTTTAATCTAGTGATTCAGACAAGACTTTTATCATCTATGAGTGTGCGTGAATGTTTACAAAAACATGGTATTGTGAAGCTTGGGCAGTTGTTGAAAAAGAACCACTGGGAATCAGCCAAAGCCATGAAAGAAGTAACAGGTTTCAAGTCCTCATGCTTGACTAAAAAGATACATTACCAAGCAGTTATAGAAGAAGCATTGGTCATGGGACTTCATCAGAAGCGAGGAATGAAGTGGATTTTCCAAAAATACGAGTAGCTGCAGTAGGTAGTGAAAGACAAGATGAGGAATCAGCTGGCTCAATCCTATCATTTGAAAGTCCACGTTTGGATTGGTTTGAAGGCATATCAAAAAAGCCATAGACAATGTAACAATTAAAGTGTTACATCAGAGGTCTCTCAGAAAACAGAAGTTATCGAAGTGGACGGATTTGTTAAAACAAGTCTTTCTGGTGAGAAATAAATGGAGAACATTTTATAAACCACCTTTGGAGAAACGAACTGCAGACCTTCAATTGAGAATAGTACATGGGGCATTAGCGACAGAAAAACATGTTGCACACCTGAACCTAGTTGTAAGGGGAGAATGTAGGTTTTGTGGGGAAGAAGAACTTAGAGCATTTGTTTATAAAATACAAAAGGTTGGAAGGTCTCTTTGAGATTCTTAAAAAAATGTTTCATGATTTTGGTGAGGTTTTCTCAAATGAAGTTTTTATATTTGGTGTAAAATATAATTATTCAGAAAGAAGAACAAAATGTCTGTTGAATTATTTGATTGGGACAGCAAAAATAGCAATGTAGATGACAAGGAAAAATCATGGTCTACATTACTGTAATCTTAATGCTGAAGTGGTGTTCATGAAATTGGTAGCTAATAGACTTAAAATTGAATTTGCATATTACAAACTTGTAAATAACTAAATGGTTTTCAGTGAATTGTGGTGTGTTAAAGATGTTTTTTTGAAATTGTAAATTATATGCTTACCATGTGAGTTTTTAATGTAAGGAATGTCTTTTTTTAAATTGAATTAAAGGCTTTGTTAAACCTCTCTCTCTTGCTCTCTTGATCTCTCTTTCTCTCTCTTATTTTCAGGTCAAAACAAGGACAGGAGAATGACATCCAGAGCGCAGCAGACTTCATCATCTCCATATATGAGCAAGACGGGTATCACGCTGTTGAAAGAGTGCTGTGGCTTCACCTGCTCCATCATGTAAAACAACAGAGTGACACGTAAACAAACCCTCAGACCCGTGATTCAGCACAATATTGTCAAGCTCTCACACATTTCATTTCATAACAGATGGCAGAAGGTGAGCGCCTAACTGATGTGCATTTCATGCAAGCAGTAATTGACGACATGCTGTTGAGTTACTAGAAAATAAAGCACCCCTTATGCGGTGATGGCAGAGTGAGTGTGACATCTCAGGTGTACTTCATTTTCTAACAATTCAACAGTCTGGAGTGAGTTATTCTAGTTATGCTATGGTTACATTTGTCAAGTTTTTGTCATCAAACACTCTCTACAAGGTACTCTGCAAGGGGTTGTTTTCCAGTAAAGGAAGTGACCTGGAGATTGATAGAAATGACCAAATGTCCTGAGCCCAGTTTTTTTTTAAATGTAATCTGGTTAAAATTGGTCCATATTTGCAAATGCCATATTTTGCTATCCAGGATAAACTGATCTATCTCACTTTTATGACAGTTTTAAAGGAACATTAAGTTGGATTACTGTGTTCCAAATACCAAATTTCTGTGTTCCAAATACCAAATTTCAGGATTGCCAAATCTTTTTACCAGAGCCTTAAATGGAACCAACAGTGTAGCCTACTTGTGGAAAACACCAGTGGCCACAAACAGCCATTGTTTGTTTTTGTTTTTTATTTTATTTGGATTATTTGGTTAAAAAAAATTACAATTGAATCCACCCTTCTGATCGGATCAGGATAATCCTTTTTTTTTTTTTGATCAGATAGACCCCAATCTGAGTTCAAAGTTTTGAATAACCCAAAGGGCAGGTTTGATCCAAATCAAATGTAAGACTGGATTACATGGTCTGAACCTAATTCAAAATTCCACTATTACTTTTTAAAAAATCCATTTCCAAGATTTGATCCAATCTGTGTTCCAAAATCCCACTGGATTACTTTTGAAACCTGGGCCCTGGAAATAATCTTTTTTTTTTTTTTTGTCCTGGATTATTTTCTGTATTTTAGTGTTTTCATTTTTCAGTTTGAAACAAATTATTGTCCATAAGCCTACACTGTAAAAATATCTGTAAATTTAGTTTTACGTATTTTGTGATTCATATTTTTTTCCCCTATTTATGCTTTTGAATTGAATTATGGGACCTTGACCTGTCCTCCAAACACTTTTGCTGTTGAAAAGTTAGATTTTTCTGGGTTTGTGTTATAAATAAAACTGCCACTGGCAGTACATTTTCTGTTATTTTACAGACTTAAGCAGGTCGCACACCAGAAGCTCGCCACGCAGCCATGCATTTTAGAATTCTAAACATAGGTTTCTATCAGGGTACACACACCGGTGCCGCAAGTCGGCGGCTGTCCGCGGCGCCCAGCCACGACTCAGAACACTGTTCATACTTTTGCCACTGTCTAAGGTTTTAAATACCTGCAGCAAAGTATTAGGGGTAAAAGTGCTGGGGTTATCCAATTTATATGAAAGCCAGGTGTTAAACAAAGCCCATCAGATTACATCTAATATATCCTATCCTCATTTTGATTCATTTCAAATACTTCCCTCGGGATCTCGATATAGGGTCCCTTTGGCAAGGACGAACTGATTTTTTATTTGTTCCTTGTGCGATTTATTTGCTGAATTTGAATGGGAAGAGGTAGTTACTGTTTTTAGTACTATTAATGTTGTTTAATGTTTGTCTTAAGTATGTGGTATGATATTTGTGTTGTAAATCTATTACGCTGCAGAACAAATCACCCCAAAAGAGGACAATAAAGTTTACAGTATAGTACTAAATAAACAGAAAACACCTGTGAATCACAAAATACAAAACCTGTTAATTAACATTTTACAGTGTAGATATGATGACAGCTGAGCTCTAGCCGTGGCCTCGGCGGCAAAATGGCAAATACATTTGAGTTTTGACCCTCAAACTTTCCTTTAGCTCATTTGTGACCAACTACCATCATGAATTACCTGAAAAGAAGCTACTGAAAATGGCCTGGAAAGTTATTTCTTAAAAAACAGTGGGAACCCTACTCCTCTGTGTGAGACTAGGCTCATTATGCAAATCCTGAAATCATTTGGCGTAGTGATATAAAGCTTTAATATGGTCTGGAACTACTTTAGCTGTGCATTTGAAAAAAAAATATCAATGCTCTTTAGAATGTGCATCAACCAATCAGAATCAAGTATTTAACCACATTATAGTATTATTTAAAGTTAGCAAAATCATTCGGCATAGTGATATTGAGCCGTAATGCGGTCACAACCTGTCTGGAACTTCTTTTGCTCTGAGTTTCCCTAAAAAGAATTGTGCACTTTAACATGTTCATCAATCAATCAGAATCAAGCATTCAACCGCCCTTAAATCATTCGGCATGGTGATCCTAAGCCGTAATGCAGTCACAGTCTATCTGGAACGAACTTCTTTAACTTTGATGGTCCCTAAAAATAACTGTCTACTTTAAAATGTTCGTCAACCAATCAGAATCATGCAAGCATAATGCAGCCTATCTAAATTACTGCATTAAGCTAATTGAGGAGATATTCAGAATGAAGAGTGTAAATTAGATGGTATTTCCACAATTTACACTGAGCTGTGTTAAAGCAGAGGACTAATGTTAAACTGAAGTGCAGGATTTTCCATGAGCAGTTGTTCAGTTTGAGCTGTTGAGCAGTTTGAGGACATTGTTTTCTCCCTTCCTGCTCACAAAAGACCAAATTATCTGTTTTGGAGTTGCATCACCTGCCAGCCACAATGTTTGACAGCAGAACACTGACTGAGTGTCATTGTGTTTAAAAAATAAATAAATAAATAAAGTATAGTTCACCTCAAAAAATAATTGAGTATCACTTTATTTTGATGGTCCGTTTAACACATTTTGTTAAATTTAGGTTACACTGCATCTACATGCAAACTAATTCTCATTATGAGTAGACCGTTGGGTTAGGGTTGGGTTTAGGGTTAGTGTAAGTTGCCCTGTACAGTACTTGCAAAGTTTCTTATAATCAGTTAAATGTCTGTTGAAGGAGCAGTATCAACAGATATTAAGCAGACAGTCTCCTAATACTCAGTACTAAAACTTACTACTAATGAGAAGTAATTGGCTTGTAGTTGCAATGCAACTGTTAATCAACAAAGTGTGCAATAGGGACCATCAAAATAAAGTCGTACCAATAATTCAGTTTGGTGATAAGCAAATTTTGGAACAGATAAAAACACTTTGACTGTTTGCATTGAGAATTTTGACTAAAGAGTTGATCTAAAGAGTTCAGTAAATCTGAATGGAAGTCAATATAGCAAACTGTACGATTACTTCAGAAGTATTTACTAATGCTTTATAATTTTTTGAAAATTTATATTATTTTAACAAGCGTATTACAATAAAACCATTAAGAAAAATCCATTTAAAAACCAATGGAGTTCAATGCCGAATACACAAGTCATGCTGGACCTGCCTTGATTTGCACGATGATGTCTTCTGCTTTGTCCTCTATTCGTTAAGTTACAGTATGTACCTTTTTTCAAAACCTGATTCATTTACAACATTTAATTTCAGTTTCAACAACAAAACAAACAAACAAAAGGTTTCTAGAAATGAGAATCTCTGTTAAAGTCATTCCCCAACCCTTCCCAATCATTTTCCCTCTGGCGGGCCAAATCATAGGATACAAAGGGCCAACTTTGGCCCACAGGCCCTAGTTTGGGCATCTCTGATTTAGGGGAATGGGATGTAAACATTCTTCCTTTTGCCTTCACCTTTTCACCATAATTTTTACCACAGTGTTGTATATTTTAGTGGTGGTGACATTAAACAAATGCTGTCTGAAATTTAAATATATATATTTACTTATTTATTTATTTTTGTGTCAATTTCTTTAACAGTATTTCCTATAATACTTTTTCTTCTGGAGAAGGTCTTGCTTATGATTTTGCTGTAATAAAAAGAAGTTATTAAAATTGTTTACAACTATTAAAGTCAATATTAATAGCCCCTGAAGAAAATATTTTTCTGATTGCTTACAGTTAACTTGCCTAATGAACTAATTAACTTAGCCTAGTTAACCTAATTAAAGTAATTAAGCCTTTAAGTTTCACTTTAAGTTGAATAAATTATTTAGTTATTAGAAAATAGTTATTAAACCTATAAATGTGTTGGAAATCTGTTAAATAGAATTTGGGAAGAATTCAAATTTCACAGGAGGCTAATAATTTTGACCTTATAATTTAAGAGTAATGAGTTGTGTGAAATGTTGTGTGCAACAACAAAATATTAAAATGTCATGTTATAATGTCAGAAACTTACTTGCCATGACATATTATGCTGCTTCAGCTATGCAGGATTTCATTTGTGCTGATGCTCCTGTTGTAATTTTCATGGCTTTAAATGATATTTTTTCACTAATGAGCATAAACAACTTCTGGTGAGCAAACCAATGCTTGTTGTCATTTGGAGGATTGGACAGCACCAACATAAAACACATTGCTTTATTACAAAATCACATTTTAAGATTATACATGAGTGATTTTTGTCCCCAAATAAATCCCAGCAAGTCTTATTTCACATACTCTTATTTCATAAGCCAGGGTCACTGAGAGTGTGGCTTTATTAACAGGTTCCTTATTAGAGAAGACAGGAAGGAAGCCAGGAATTACAGGCAATAAACGTCCGAGGATGTAAAATCTGCTGGT
Organism: Danio aesculapii; assembly: GCF_903798145.1. Classification (NCBI taxonomy): domain Eukaryota; kingdom Metazoa; phylum Chordata; class Actinopteri; order Cypriniformes; family Danionidae; genus Danio; species Danio aesculapii. The sequence continues at coordinate 25,033,312 of NC_079437.1, forward strand.
ATTTTGAATGAGCTGACTCTCTCGCTCTGTGTAATATAATCAGGATTTTGTTTATGTGGCGATTGTTCTTCATCAGGCTCTCAGAGAGGACTCAGCATCAGTGACATTTGTGTTGATTGGCTGAACACTGTCCACAGCTGAAGGGAAATCCAAGGCTGTGTGCAGGAATCATGCGTTTGAATGGTGCCTAATGATGGGGTTGTTGCTAGAAGGGAGACCGCTGCGGCTTAACATTCATTCATTCATTTTCTTTTTGGCTTAGTCCCTTTATTAATCTGTGGTCGCCACAGCGGAATGAACCGCCAACTTATCCAGCATATGTTCTACGCAGCGGATGCCCTTCCAGCTGCAACCCATCACTGGGAAATATCCACACACACTCATTCACATTTACACTCCGGCCAATTTAGCTTACCCAATTCACCTATGCCACATGTCTTTAAACTTGTGGGGGAAACCGGAGCACCCGGAGGAAACCCACGCCAACACGGGGAGAACATGCAAACTCCACACAGGAATGCCAACTGACCCAGCCAAGGCTCGAACCAGCGACCTCCTTACTGTGAGGTGACAGCACTACCTACTGCACCTAGATTAGGGTGGTTATAGTTTAATAAGGGATTAATGTGTAAGGGCCCATCAACAGTGCAATTAATACGTAATTTCAGAAATTAGTTACAAATATATTTATATGCATGCAGGTCATTTTATTAAATAAAAGTACCATGGTAAATGTACACGGTAAGTTTACTGTATCAAATTATTTATTTAAAAGTATACATTTAAGGCCACTTTAAGTCATGAGTTAAATGCATTCTCTCCACGAAGTGCTCTTTGCTCTAACAAAGACCATTTTATTCTTACAAATTGCTTTCTTTTGTTTTAAGGACTAAACTTTACAAGACCAAAGAAAGTTTTTCAGTGTTCATATGCCCATTATCTGCACAGGTGCACATGCCTACAGACTTCAGGACTGCTTTCCTTTTTTTAGAGCTTATTAAACTCTCTTTTTTTGAAGATGTATTTTATTATATACCAGTTCAAAGTCGCTTAAAGTCATGGTAAGATATTTTTGTATCTTTTAGTGTCATGAAGTCTCCTACAGTCTGAAGTCTCGTATGCTCAGCAAAGCAGCATTTCTTTGATCAGAAATATAGCAAAAAGTAATGTGTTACATATTATAACAATTGAAAATTACATTTCTATTTTAAAATACTCTGAAATATTCATTTATCCTTGTGATGATGCAAAGCTGAATTTTCATAATTAGTCACAGATTCACACAATCCTTCAGAAATCACATATATATGCTGAATTGGAGCTATAGTTGTTGTTTTTATTTTTTAAGAATTCAATGTTAAAACACATTGGTCATTTATTAATTGTTATTAATATTTCTGTTACAATGAATAGACAGCATCATGGTGGCTCAGTGGTTAACACAGCAAGAAGGTCACTGGTTCGAGCCTCGCTGGGTCAGTTGGCATTTCTGTGTGGAGTTTTCATGTTCTCCCCGTGTTCATGTGGGTTTCCTCCGGGTGCTCCGGTTTCCCCCACAGCCCAAAGACATAGGTGAACTGAGTAAACTAAAATTGGCCGTAGTCTATGTGTGTAAAATAGTGTGTATGGATGTTTCCCAACACTGGGTTGCAGCTAGAAGGGCATCCACTGTGTAAAAACACATGCTGGGTAAGTTGGCTGTTCATTCCGCTCTGGCGACCCCTAATTAATAAAGGGATAAATCCGAAGGAAAATGAATGAATGAAAAATGAATAGATATTTGCTGTCACTTTTGATCAGTTTAATGCTGAATAAATTCTTAATTTATTATAAAAACATTCCAACAAATTTTGAACGTATAGTTTTTTATTATTAGACCTATTTTATATGATTTTTTACTCATCGTTTAATAAGTATCTGCGGATAACTAAAATTTTCTCCCACTTTCTCTTTTTGACTTTCAACCTTTTCCTCTGTTAATCTGCATCACATGCACATACACACGCACACACACACACACACACACACACACGCACACGCACACACACACGCACACACAGAGAAATGTGCAGTGACTCATAACTGACTCATTCGTGACCAAGTTAATTACCGGAGGATGTTCTTGTGAGTTCTGCCTCTAATGAAGAACTGCGAAAAGCTTTGAAATTTTCACAGGTATGTTAATCAACAGTAAGATGCATGCCAAAAAAACAATATTGCTTTGCAGCTGTAATTTTCTTGTCGTGGAAGCCTTATTAGAATTATCTAAAATGACGTGACACGCAGTGTAGGTTAATCTAGTAAAAATGAAGACCATGAAATGAAAAAATTACAATTTAAATATAGAATCCGTCATTTGGATACAGTATATCCACGGTGTCATGTGGATTTTCGGGTCGTTGCATTAGCAGGGTTTCTCATCAGTGCCACAGGTGTTGCTGTGAATGCTTTATCTTTCGAAAGTTCAGCAAACAATCACACAGAGACATACGCCACCGTGTGGTCAATCAATTCACAGAAGGAAGTCTAGAGATGTTGCAACAGGTAAAGAGTTTGGAATGATTTAAATATTAATAATAATGATGATGATGATGTGGAAAGAACAGTAACAGAATAGATTTGACCAAGGTTTTTAGCATCGTTACTTCCGTCTGCAATGTCACATGATCCACTAAATGTCATTCTAATATGCTGATTTGAAGCCCATGTTATTAATATGATTCATATTTACTTCTATAGCGCTTTTATAATGTATATTGTGTCAAAGCAGCTTAACATAGAAGTTTTAGTGAATTCAAACTGTGTCAGTCCAGTTTTAAGAGTTTAAGTTAGTTCAGTTGAGTGTGGTTTAATTTTCACTGCTGAAAGTTCAAAGACTGAAGAGCAAATCCATCGATGCGCTGCTCCACAAGTCCCAAGTTATTATAATTATCGGTATTGTTTTTAGTTAATAGTTTTTCTAATTATTTTAAGTACTGAAAACTATTTTTGATGTTTGATATGTTTTGGAAACCCTGTTTATTTATTATTCTTTCTATTTATTTATTTTTATGATAAAAATTTGACTGAACAATGTTTATGTAACATTATACATATTTCTAGCACAGAAATCTGAACGCTAAATGAAGTCAGGATCAAATGACTTCTTTTTGATATTCGAGTGAAATGTTTTTAAGCTATCTTTGTTTTATCAGTCAATAATTTAGAAACTTGTGTAGACAAAACACAAAATTATCTTTTTTTTTTTTCAAATGGAATGTACAGTTGAGGTCAGATTTATTAGTCTTCCTGTTAAAGTAAAATTTTTCAACACATTACTAAACAATAGTTTTAATAACTAATTTCTAATAACTGTTTTTTATCCTTGCCATGATGACAGTACTGCTGCTTGTTCAGACTACCTGTTTAAAATTGGCTGAAACGACACAATTTTTGTAACTTTTTGGGCCAATTTATTTGTTTTCTGTTCAGTCCACTTAAATTTGTATACCATTAAGTTAACTTAAGCGTTTTGTGTTGGGACAACATGAAGGAATTGTGTTGGTCCAACTACCTGGTTAGGCGATTGGGAAATTTTGACAATAAAAGTAATCTTAGGTGTTTAAGTTAATAAAAAAAAACTTGTTAGAGTTTAATCTTCACTTTAGTTTGAAGATTTAGAAGATTTTCATGATGCTTTGAGTTTTGAGATTACCACCTCGCAGAAGCACCCATGCATTGGGTGTTGGCAGCTTAATTAGTTTGTTGCTTTGCTCAGTAAGCAATAACTGTCCTAAAATGAGTTCTGAGCTCAGTCTTAGTAAACTGTATATGTAACTCATGAAATATGCGTAAAATTGCTTATTTAGTTCATTTAGGATAACGTTAAATAAAACGAAGAGAATTCAAAATGTATGATAATAGACATACATGATATTATCAGATCTTTGAGTTTAAGTTAAGTAAAGATACAAATGTTTTTAAACTTTTATTTGATCAAATCATGTTGGACCAACTCAGTTGCATTTAAATGTGTACATTTTGTTGGCGCTAAACAAATTTATTGGAAGGAAATCCTGCCCACAATTAGATTGAGTTCATCCAATGAGTTATTCTTCTGATTGTGTCCATGATACCATGGGTGTGGCGGACATTTTAAAAGTGGGGGGACAGCTGAATAAGATCCAAAAATGTACATTCATTTAATTATTAATCACCTGTTTCTAAATAGTCTGTCTCTAAAAGTGAAGGGGGTGTATCCCCCTGTCCCCCTGCATGATACATATTATCTATCACAATTGTTCTTAACATTAAAGTAAAAAAGTAGCTAATCAAGATATTAAAATCGTCACCTTAGAATTATAAGGTTCTATCTGACATTTTTGTCAAAATTGAGTTATTGATATTCTTTTTAAATGACAACTTATTTACAATATGGGATGTTTTTTATAAGTTGTTTACATTTTAAGACGTTTTATTGAAGAAGAAAAAATGCTACACACATACTGTTTGCTATGAAATTCAAAAACTTTGAAGCTCAATATCTTAATATCATTCAGAACGCAGATAGAAGCTTATAATTCCAAGGTGACGAAATGTCTTCAGGATCATAGTGCTAAAAATCCAGCTTTACGTCTCAGAAATTAATTGCATTTTAAAATGTATTAAAACAGAAAACTGGTATATTAATAATATTTCACATTTGCTGTACTTTTAATTGAATAAATGCAGCCTTGGTGAGTAAACAATAATTAACTCCACACCCTGTTCATCATCGCATAAGAAGAATTTCGATCATTTTAACATGATCTCAGCAGCATATGCTCCGTATGAGCTTAATATCTCCTTATTATCACAGACGTGTTATTTCTGTGGCTTGTATCACAGGCTGTAGTGTTTACAACAGAAATCAGTTGACCTTTAGAGCCAAAAAGACGAACATCACTGCAGGCAGTATTTCAGATGTGATAAAGTCTGGCATGCATCAAAATTAGCTTCACCTCCTGTGACAATTATCACAATAGATCCTGTAAATCATTTGATTCCAGTCAATACAATACAAGCCCAAAATGCATCTACACAGAGCAATCAGACATTTTGTGTGGTGTATAGAGAGCACACACATACAAAACACACACACTGACAGGTCACCAGTCTGCTTTTGTTATGCACTCTGAAATCAAATCATGTGGGCATCATCACACTACAGGGCAGGGCCTGCATTTCACAGCTGGGTTGCAAAGCTCCACACCTTATCATTTATGCAGACGTCTATGATAATGAGTTTTCCTTTCTGTGTTCAAATCCAGAGGTTTATTTGTGTGTGGCTGCATTATGTTCAAAATAGCATCCTAAACTATGTTAATAATACAATTTCGGCCGTATGTTTACTGTAATGACAGTTTGATTTGTTATTGTTATGATTTTTATTTATTATTTATTTATATTTTTATACTTATTATATTATATTTATATTTTAAATATCTTAATAAACTATTTAGCATGATGTGCTATACAAAGAGCTCGGTGAATGTAGCACTGTATACGCAACCTTTATTTCCAGTGTGAGGATTATGATATAATCATATTATTATTATCATATATATATATACACAGCATGTACTTTAAGAGTAAAAAACATATGAAGGCCAACTAAATTAATACATGTGAAAACATTGAGATCTTATGAAGTGAAATCATTAGATTCTATCTATGCAAGAAACTGAACATTATTCAGAGTATTGTGATTAAATTATGATATTTTCACTCTGTACTTCCTCAGTGTATTGCCAGGAGTCACCTTTGCTTAGCTGTTTATTGTATTTATTAAGTTTTTTTAATGACTCTTAAATTGCCAGAGGCTATTGACTTAAATTTTTATTAATTATTTTTTATTAAGAGTGCAAAACAGACAGTAAACATAAGATGCATAAACAGCTACAAATAGAAATGGAAATAACAGGAATGTGTATGAACAGCAATGACAGAATTATTATTATCATTCATAGTCATAATGATAAAGATAATAAGGATGATAATAACAATGATAATAGTAATAATAAAAGTAATAATATTGATGAGCGACACAGTGGCTCAGTAATTAGCACTGTTGCCTTAAAGCAAGAAGGTCGCTGGTTTAGGCCCTGGCTGTGTCAGTTAGCGTTTCTGTGTCGAGTTTGCATTTTCTCCCTGTGTTCACGTGGGCTTCCTCCGGGTGCTCCAGTCCAAAGACATGTTCTATAGGTGAATTGAATAAACTAAATTGGTTGTAGTGTTTGAGAGTGAGTGTGATTGAGTGCGTATAGATGTTTCCCAGTACTGGGTTGCAGCTGGAAGGGCATCTGCTGTGTAAAACATATGTTGGAATAGTTGGCGGTTCATTTTGCTGTTGTGACCCCTAATAAATAAAGGAACTAAGCCGGAGGAAAATGAATGAATAATAAATAATATTGATAATAATTGGTTTTGATAAAAGTAATTTATTGTGATGAAAATGGATTTTAATATTAACAATAATAATAATAAATGATATGATATGATAATGATTGAGTCATTAAGTACCATGGTTTCAGTTTAAAAAATACTCATATTCATGAAATTGGGGAGCGCGGGGCACAAAGTAATGCGGGGTAAAATGTAACAGAGAGTTTTAAGGTATTTGCTCAGGGTTAAGCATGGCATGCTTCCGAGGTTTTCACCACAGCATCGGCAGATGTCTTCCTGCCAATTATTGAAAAGTTTTGGCGAAAGTTGGATGAGAAACACAAGAGAAACCTTTTTTGCAGCATAAAAGTTTTTTTTATATTATTATAGTCAATATTTTTTATTCTAAAAAAATCTGTGAAAGTGTTTATGTAAAATCATATATTGTTGTGATCACCGTCTTTTAGGCTAAAAGATTAAACCATTTTGAAAGATGTAAAAAAACACAGTGACTGCTAGGCAGTTTTGAGGAAAACATGACACAGCGGGGTTAGTTGTAACAGGGTGTTATAATTAAGCCACACACTGTTGGACACCAATTAAATCAACAAAATATTTTTTGAATTTTGAGTTTAATGTTAAAAACTTTTTATATTAAAATGTTTTTTAATAGAATTTTTTTATTGCTAATAATGTAAATAAATGCATTGTATAATAATGCATAATAATGCAAATAGATTCAAATGTGTTTATCCAATAAACAAATAAATAACCATACTGTGCTATGTACAAAAATTTAGCCAATTACTGAGGAAATATGGCTACAATTTAAAGTAAACTGAATTGAAATTGATTGTGTGAAATCTGTCTTTATAAGCACGTGTTAATACTAACCCTCTGTGTGTTATAACTTGCCCCACAGGTGAGGTAAATAGTAACATTTACTCCTGGCACTTTTGGCAATACTGCACAGAAACCATAGGTCCGGCGATCATAATATCAGTGCTTATTTGTAGGACAGGCTTGTGTGTTATTGGTAAAAAAAATAAAAAATAGGGTTTGTCTAACCTCATTACTTTGTTCATCATTTGGCCAAAACCAAAAAGTGTTACTTTCTACCCCGCTCTCCCTTACTAAAAATTTTAATTAACTGCAAATTTCATTTTTGAGTGAAAGAGAAAGATTAAAAGCTTGAAACTTAAATTAAAATTTGAAAAGTTGAATAATGCCTTCTGTTTTACATGTTAAAGAGATAGTACACAGCACACAGTGTGTTCTTAGAAAAGCCCTGCATTTCTCACAGTGCTACTGTCCCTTTAAGAGATGATGTAATCGCGGTTAAGTTTGTTTTAGCTCTCCAGCTGATCAACCCGAAGCCGAAACGCGGAGCAGGAGAGACACTCGGAGGATGGAGTTTTTCACAGGAAACCCCTTTTCTACTCCTGTGGGTCAACTTATAGGCAAGTAACATGCTTGATGACACCGCAGAGCAAGCGTAATGCGTTTAGGCGAGCATCATTTTAGCCCAGATCAGCAGGTGTACTGAAACCTGATTTGTCGAATACGGCTGCTTGATATTTACATCGAATGTAACATTATTATGTGTACATTAGGCGCTAGCGTATTTGCAAGACACATATGAACACGTATACATCGTATAATTAAGCATGACAGCTACGATTCAATTTAGATTGACGCTTCATTTGTGCAATCAAGGATAGGAAGGCGGGCTCAACGTCCGACCGATGCAGTAAGGATTGGCGGATCTACCTGTCAATCAAATGCTTTCTGCAAATGGTTGTACAGAAAGGCGGGATGGGAAGCTTTGTTGGAAGTTGCACGTCTTAATGTATCCTAATAACGTTTTGACCCATTTCTTTGCAGCACATATTTAGAAAAGGACTGTTTACAACCGAGAATTAAAACGGTTGTGTAACTAAATCCAGATTTTATAGCTGTTTTCACAGGAAATACACCAGCAATAGAGCTGCATTTCATTCATTTTAATGGTGCCCTCTTGTTCTGATGATCATCTGATAGTGTCATCGCAGCTAGTCTCAACTAATTTGGCTGCACAGAGCAATTAGTCGGAGAAGAACTGTTTGTTCCAGCCAAACGCTATAATTGTGCATTAGCAGCAAAATGGCCTTTGCAATGTTCAGCTCTAATCCCATATGACATTTTGCTTAGATATAGATTTTCCAAATCGGGATCTGCAAGGAGGTATTAGAAGGTCACTGGAGAAGTTTAGGGACAAGGTGCCAGCTAAAAATAAATGCATAATTATGAGATTAAGCAAATAAATCTAAATAAAACCGTAGAAAATACCTCTAGCATAGCTACATCTAGCACTAACGTTACATCTAGAAACTAAATGTTACACGTATCTGTAGTATGTTTATTCATAGTATAAACATGTAGATTTCTTCTTGCTAGTATGTGTTTGCTCTATAAAGTTATATAATATTTGTATGTAATATTTGTAATATAGTTATATAATATTTGGGGGCTGTGACACTTGCGAAATTGAACACCTCTGTTTTAGAGTAATTTACTTCTATAAAAGGCTAAATGGATAAATTAAAGGATTTTAATCCACCTCATCTATTTTAATGTTCCACACTTAAATCTTGTTAAAAGGGGTGAGTTAAAAATGACAGAACTACTTTATTTTTTGAGTGAACTGTCTCTTTAAAGGTAGTCGCCTTATGCAATGACTGAGGGATCTCGCCCTTTCATACTGTTGAAAAGCCTGTTTTCCCTGCCTAGATGCTCAGCCTTAATCACTGTAAACACTATGACATTCATGTCAAACCCATAGATCATGGCTAGTCTACATTTTTTAGCTCTGCTTTAATTTTTCAGTCTATGAATGGGATCATAAATGTTTGTAGATTCTCTAATTAAAGTAAGTCTGGACTAAATACAGCAGAAAGAAGATCTGTCATCATAGGTTTAGTGGTTCTAACTCTAGTAGTGTTGTTGTGTCTTATCAAACCACACCACTAGTGGTGAGTGAGAAAATAATGATGTAATTGTGGCCAGTTGACCAACACTGAATCAAAACTTGGCTGAAGTCCAAAATAAATTCCGTTTAGTCACCATAATCTCTGAGTTGATCTGTGGTTTTGTATTATGCTCAGTAGTACTTGACAAAAGGGAAGGATAAGTATGAGATCGAATAATGGATGTTTTAAACATTGTTTTCATCCATGACTAAATGTTTGATTATTTTATTTTAAAGTGAACCTTCGCATGTGTGTATCTCTGGTCTTTTGTTCAGAGCATGCCACCAGTTCCTCCCTCCCGTCAGAAGACTGGGGCCTCAACATGGAGATCTGTGACATTGTCAATGAAGCACAAGAAGGGTGTGTATGTTTGTTTGATGATAGATTTCTGTTTATATGGTTACGACTTATATTTGGACACCTAAATTACAGTTCAGTTATCCAATGCCATCATTTTAAGCAAAGAATTTCTATTTTGTTATTTCTATTTTGTCAGCTGAACCCATTTAACCCTAAAATATTGAACTATCCCTAATGCTAGGCTCAGACTGCATAGTGTTTCCGTCTTTTACAACAGTAACCACCATGTGAAATAATGCATAATTTTGAGTCCTTGACTACACGTTGCCCAATCCAGTGCCCACTTATTGTCTTTAACGACAAGTGTAATGTCAGAACTAGTAATTGGCTTCCTGAAATAAGAGGGTAATCATGTTCTTAAGGCATGTTTTACTGGCTGTCTTGTTGTCAGAAAAGCCCAAAATAGAAATAAACCCTAGTAGTGGACATGAAATTGCATAATTCCACCATGTTTGATTTCACGTTTGAAGTCTGTGTACCTAAAGGAATTAAACTTGTTAGTTTAAATTAAACTAGTTAGGTAACTTGTAAACTTGTTACCTGTTAAAAAGAAAGTTGTCATATATGTCAGGATATTTATGATATCGTTCATGAATAAGCACAAAGTTGAATGTTAATTAAATACCAACCCTTGCTTTTAATATTCAAATATAGCCTCAGATATAGCCATTTCCTTGGCTGTTGTGATTTTTCATACTATTAGTTTTTCATTTGCACAGGAGCACCCTGAATTTTCAGTTTAGTAGTCCTATGTCATTCATTCATTTATTCATTTTCTTTTCGGCTTTATTAATGAGGGGTCGCCACAGCGGAATGAACCACCAACTTATCCAGCATATGTTTTTCCCAGCTGATACCCTTCCACGGGGAAACACCCATACACTCTTATTCACACACATACGCACATTTAAAGTTTGCACATATTCATTGCACTGATTCACTTATCTGAACTGTACATACCCACTGCACACGGACATTTGTAAGATGTTTATCTATCTGCCACTCCTGATTATTAATAGCATCCTGTACATATATTCATTTATTGTAAATCTGTTCATAGCTAATACAACCTGTATATAATGTTCATAGCACATCCATCTGTAAATATCACCATAGTTTTTCTATAACTGCACTTTATAACTTATACCTGTATCCTGCACTTGCTGCTATTGCACTGCTGGTTAGACCGAAACTGCATTTCGTTGCCTTGTACTTGTACATGTGTAATGACAATAAAGTTGAATCTAATCTAATACACTACGGCTAATTTAGTTTATTCAATTCACCTATACCACATCTTTGGACTTGTGGGGAAAACCGGAGCACCCTGAGGAAACCAACATAAACACAGGGAGAACATACAAACTCCAAACAGGAATGCCAACTGACCCAGCCAGGGCTAAAACCAGTGACCTTCTTGCTACGAGGCGATCAGGCTACCCACTGTGCCACCGTGACACCCAGTCCTATATCAGACAAAAAAAAAAACAAGCTCCATAACGATACAAGCAAATGTTTTACAATCACAGTGTCACACTTTGCGTCGATTCTGCATAAATTCTTAGATTTTCAAAATGCATCAATATTCTCTCTTAATTGATCGATTTCTGAATCTTTCAACAATTTTTAACAGTAGATTGCACTCTAGGATAGTTCATTTGGCCTGTGAGTTGGCTTTTCTATAACGAAATTAGTGTCATCACAGTTCACTATGAAGACGTGTAATTTGCTTAAACCATTCCTTTATTATTGATTATATTAAGGTTTAGGTGGTGTTTGTAAGGAATTGAATGCAAGCAGAGTATGGCTGTCTGTAAAGCCTTGAGTGCTATCTGCTGTTAAGTTCAGAATATATTTTAAAAACCTCTCAATCCATTTCTCTATTTTGCCGCAGCTCTACGCAATACAATTTGTCTCCCTTTTGCCTTTAGTTACATTTTTTAATTGTATAAAATAGTAATAATGGCTTAATATACAGTACATCTGTGTACTGAAATAGTCTGTGTTTTTTTTTTTTTGTCTTTGCTTTGTGTTTCTAGATTGTATATTATATATGGGTATAACATAACTTTTGTTATGCTGCTCTGTTTGCAGACCTAAAGATGCAGTCAGAGCGATAAAGAAAAGGATTCTGGGAAACAGAAATTTCAAAGAGGTCATGCTGGCTTTGAGTGTAAGTTTCAAGCAAAAACACAATGTTTTTGTACAGTATTTATGTACAGCACACTCCACAATGGTGTTATCAAGACTTCCAGAGAAAGGGGAAAAATAGTGTGGGACTGATTATAGCAGCCAGAATAGAGAACAACGTCCATTTTTTGTTTACTGTCCTGCCCATAGACCCTACATAACAAACGCCTTGCATAAGCACTAATTCGTTTCTTGTAATTTGATGCAAAGATGACATAATACATACACATCAATATAAAAGTTAATATATGTTTTTTTTTTATCTAAATATTCAAGGATTTAAGATGCTGATGACTGTTAAACACATCATTACAGCCTTTTAAAAAGGGTTTATTGCAACATCTGTTTAATGCTGACTGTAAAATCGTACATTATTTTGTGAATAATATATGCACTTTTTATCCATTCTTTGGTTTTGTGGCAGGTTTTGGAGGCTTGTGTGAAGAACTGCGGACACAAATTTCACATTTACGTGTCCACCAGAGACTTTGTGGAGAATGTATTGGTCCAAACCATCCTGCCAAAAAACAACGCACCAGTGGTTCTCCAGGACAGAGTCTTGATCATGATACAGGTCCAGTGTAAACTTAGCTAGCATGATAAGTAAGCTTTTCATGTAGTTCATGTGAAGATCTGTCTCTGATCTTTCTGTCTCTACAGGCGTGGGCTGATGCCTTTCGCAGCTCTACGGATCTGACGGGTGTCGTGACCGTATATGAGGATCTTCGGAGAAGAGGAGTGGAGTTTCCCATGACAGAACTGAATGGATATTCCCCTATTCATACTCCCAACAGGGTATTACTTCTGCATATTCAAATACATGACAATATACATAAACTATTGAAGCTTTGCTTATTATTTTTGTTTCAAATGTCACTCTTTTGAATTGAAAATATAGTGTTATTTAGTTCATTCATGCAATTCTTATATGATTGACACACATTAGACACACAGATAAGAGTGAAAGTGTGGATGTTGTATATTATTATATTAAAAGTGATTGCTTCCTAAGTAGAATTAGACCTAGAAAGTGTTTTATTTCTCTATACTGCATGAATAAAATTGCTGATGGCCTTAAGTAATTATTCTGTAGACTGCTAGCATGCTAAGTTTCAGACTTATTCATTTATTAATGCTTGTCTCTTACAGACTGTTGAAAGTGTGTCTCCGGTAAAGGAAAGTCACTCCGTCACATCCTCACAACCACAGAATACAGAGACGCCTGTCACACTGTCTCCTAAACAGGTAACACACACCTGGTTTAGGGTGGGTCTGGTAACCTCTAGAGTGCTGCGCGGAAATGCTAAAGCGGTCATTACAAATGCTTGTCACAAAAACAATAAAAAGTACAAAAATAAATGACAATTAATAAATTATTTAGAAATGTAAAACAAATAATAAAAAAAAACATTTAAAATTATTTTTTAAAGTTTAAATATAAAACAAGTTATATTATAACATTCAGTGATATACAATATGTATAAAATATGTAACAATAACATAATTTTATTTATTTTAACACAATTTATTAAAATAATTATTACAAGACTGTGATGTTATGCAGAATTTGATTTAAATAAGAAAAAATAAGATATGGATATACTTATACACACACATGATTAAACTATAGTACAGCGTTTTATTAATAATTAGTATTGAAATAAATGTCAAACTTAAGTTAAACAATAAACAAGTGATAATGTAACTTGATAGAAAGCGAAAGCATCACAGAGGACCTACAGATATTTTTGGAACTTCAGAAAACAGTATATATATTTAAGCCATTTGGTTCATGAGGAGACAGAAAACCATGTTTACATTGTAGTACTAATGCCATTATTACTTACATACAGTAAACTGAATTCAAGCAGTGTACACACACACACACACACAGAGCACTGCTGACTAACAAGTCATACTCCGAGTAAAGGGTGGGTGGGGCTGAATATTTTAGGAATGAACAAAGTGTTATGGATGATGCAGTCTAAAACAATTACCAGTGATTTTGGCCTCAGAGTAACTTTGAAATAAATATCTGTATAATATTATGGTTATTAATTCATATGTACAGTATATATGCATATGAAAATTAAAACGCATAGTTATTGTTAATTTATTTACTAACATGAGCAAATGGTGAACAATATGTGTGCAGAACATTTTAATCATAGTTTAGCATTTTCTAGTGCATTATTAAAAACCCTTTGTTCAGTTTAGTTAACATGAGCTAACAATAAATAACTGCATTTACACCAACTGTCATTAACATTAATTAATATTTAATTTGTGTCCTGTATTGTAAAGTGTTTTTGAGGAATTTCCATATTACAGTTGCTGATCATTGCAAAAAATGTAAAACAACTTTAAGTCTCAGACAAACCTGCAATTATGAGTGATATAACTGAGCAATCACAACCAAGTTTTCAATAAAATTAAATTAGGGTTCAATTTGTGGTCATTAGTCAATTATATAGGATTAAATGTACATTAAATGTATTAATACATATAGAATGAATTACATGTGTGTTTTTATTGCTATACACTCAGTGTATGACTGTATATGGCTATATATACCACCATATACCACCACCTAGTGGACAACAAAACTACAAACAAATTGATGTTGAGTTGGATTACAATAGTTAATATTACTAAACAAAATATATCTAAATGAAATCACGACAAAATTCAATCCAGTAAAATAAAATATGTTGTTTTTTTTTTAACCAAGTTTGAAATAAGAATGATGCATTCTATGAGTGAGCAATTAGTATAACATTCACATATTAAATTGTCAATTTATTATCTTTAACCTGGGTTAATGCTAATTTATAAATAAAAATAATACTGTTCATGTTAGTACATAAATTAAACAACATGAAATGCTGTAGTATTACTGTGTAATTTCCATATTACAGTAATATAAAGTCAGAATTATTAGCCCCCTGTATATTTTTCCCCAATTTCTGTTTAACGGAGAGAAGATTTTTTCAACACATTTCTAAACATAATAGCTTTAGTAACTAATTTCTAATAACTGATTTATTTTATCTTTGCCATGATGACAGTAAATAAATTTTGCTAGATATTTTTCAAGACACTTCTATACAGCATAAAGTGACATTTAAAGACTTAACTAGGTTAATTAGGTTAACTAGGCAGGTTAGGGTAATTAGGCAAGTTAACAATATATAATAATGGTTTGTTCTGTAGATCGAAAAAAATAGCTTGAGGCAGCTTATAATTTTGACCTTAAAATGGTTTTTAAAAAATTTAAAACTTCTTTTATTCTGGTCAAATAATTCATAGGTCAAAATAATTCATAGGTTACATTATTCAAAGACAAAATTACAGAGAATCTTTCAAAATATTTCATCTCTTCGTGACCAATTCATCAGATGCAGATCTATCTCAGTTTTATTTTGTGTTCTAAAATACAGAATTATTGGAATGGAATTTTTGAAGTGCTTTCTGAGATGTTGAAGTTGCAATTATGACCGGATCCTATGGTTTTAATTCTGGTATTCTCTGAACAAACGCAATTGTTGTCATACACAACACAAATTGCTCTCATACTGTTTAACTACTGCCAAGAAGTTACTGCTACTGTTTTGGAAGAAAAAGGAGTACCCTGCATGTAAACAGTGGTTTGGAGAAATTACCTCTGTTACATTTGGAGAGAATTAGATACTATTTGAACAGAAAATTCAAACAATTAGACAAAATTTGAACCTTTTATCTGTTATGTTGAAAAAACTTATAATAATGCATAATTTCTGTATTGTTTTAATATGCTTTGTCATTATGCTCTGTTGTTTAAATAGGTCTTTGTTAACTAGTTACTTTTTTTGAAAATGGCTTGTTATGTTGGTGGGATTTTTATTTATTAATATGATTTTTATATTGTTTTTCCTTTTTTTTTTTCTTTACTTTGCCTATGTTATATGTGGATGAAATATGTAAAACAGAGAATCCTTTTCTTTCAGAATCTGTCTTCAATAAAAACTTATTTGACAAAATATATGTGTAAACACACAAACATACATACATTATATACAAATACAGAAGTGGCCAATCAGAATGAATTATTACAGTAACATATTGGAAATCATCCATTCCATATCATTATTTTTTATCTTAAATCTGGATTAATGGTAATTTTATAAAAAAATAAGAAAAAAATTCATGATTTGTTTTATTTTCCGTACTACTTAACCCAGCTTATTTTAAGTGTGTTTGTGTTTCAGATGAAGACGATGAAGGCTGAGCTGGAGGTGGTGCGCAATAATCTCTCAGTGATGTCAGATATGATGAATCAGATGGAGCCCGTGACTTTTGAGCCGTCCGACACAGAGCTGTTACAGGTTGGAGAAACAGACACAAAGACTTTTTTTTTTTCTTTTACCAGCATAAATGAAGTGATCTTTCAGCTGTGATTTTGGCATGTAAACGTGAAGTGCAGTTGTCTTTTTCTGTTCTCTGTACTGGTCAGTAGCAGCTCTACTCCATGACCAAGGACATGCAGAGCCGAATGGTGGAGCTCATTCCCACACTGACTGATGAGAAGCTCACAGAACAGTTACTCAACGCCAATGATGACATCAACACCACGTTCGCACAGTATCACAGGTTAGAAGCGGATATGTGGCATGACATATGAACGGCTCATGAAGAAGTCATCCTTTCAGTTTATTCACATAGAGACGAGGAGTCCTTCAAAAGATCTTTTTAGATTAAAATTCATGATGATACAAATAATTTTTGGTAAGCAGTAATGATAATAACAATAATAATGAATTTTATTTGTAATGCACTTTTCTTAGACTCAAAGCGCTACAAGGCAAAATACCAACAATAGTAGAAATAGCATGACAATAAAAAAAATGCAACAAAACAATAAAAATATGAACCATAAGATAGATTAAAAGTTAACAAAAATGATCATCCTATGTTAAAAGCAATGCTAAAAAGGTGAGTCTTAAAGAAGTTTTATAAAACAGTCCAGAGAGGCAGCATTCCTAATGCTGATGGGTAGGGCATTCCACAGCTTAGGCGCACTGTATGAGAAAGCCCTACCACCCATGGTCTTGAGTTTACATTGTGGCTAATGCAGGGTAAGTCATGATGAAGACTGCAGGCTGGAGTGGCGAGAGTCAGCAGATCACAAATGTATCCAGGTTCTAGCCCATGCTCTGCTTCAAATCAAGATCTAAATATCAATTTGTGACTTAATAGGAAGCCAGTGTAGTTGTTGAAGTACGGGAGTTAGATGGTGGCATGATGATGATGGGAGTAGGCATGGGACGATAACCATTTTCAAGGTATACTGCGGTTTGGAAAAGTCCAGGTTTTAAAACCGCCAAAATTTTCTGTAATATCATTCTTAAGGTATGTGTAAGATTTTTTTTAAGATTTACAAATTTTTGTTTGTTTTTTAGGACAACAGTATCTAGAGGCACAAAAAATATCCAACGATGCCATTTTAAATTGTAAAGAAATCTGTGTTTTTGAAAATAATGAAGACAGCAGAAGTCAATGATTCATTTGAGTTATTTAGCCTGACATGTTTACTGCTCCAAAATATTTTGAATCTTTAAAAAAATAAAATCTATTGTTTTCAAAGGGGAAAAAGTATAAATTTTTTACCCAGACCTTTAAAAAGAATATATTATAGAGCAGTGAGCACAATACCGTGAAACCGTGATATTTTTATCCAAGGTTATCATACCATCAGAATCTTATATCGGCCCATGCCTAGATGTGATTATTGTGAGTGAGTAAGTTATAACAAGTTATTTGTGTTTGGATATTTATTGCATATTTACATTGTTGACAGGCAGGTAGAACAGTCTATTTTAATATTCAGATTGAAGATTTTGATTGAACAACAATCTAATTAAGTTCTACACCTTCTACAGGCAATAGAAATATATTTAGACCGCTTAATTTAAAGGTCATGTGAATTGATTTGAAATTTGCTGTTTTGTTTGATATTTGACAATGTCAGCTGAAACATGAAGACACTGTGAGACATAGAGTAGCCCTTTCAAGAAACAGACAGTTGTGGTTCATTTATTTACTCCTTTATATACTCCGAGTCCTTGAGCTCAAGTGCATCAGACTCATGACTTCCACAGTCTATAGCAGGGGTCACCAATCTCGGTCCTGGAGGGCCGGTGTCCCTCCAGGATTTAGCTCCAATTTGCCTCAACACACCTGCCTGGATTTTTCTAGTATACCTAGGAAGACCTTGATTAGCTTGTTCAGGTGTGTGATTAGGGTTGGAGCCAAAATCTGCAGGACACCGGCCCTCCAGGAACAAGTTTGGTGATCACTGGTCACTATAGTAACAATACTTAGTCTTACTTTGGCTTATGATGATATCAAGTCCCTTTTATCACAATATAAAATATTATCATGTTTTTGACCTGAAACTGTCAGCCTTTTACTTTGAACATTTACATTCAATAAAGCAATACATGTTTTTTTTGTTGTTTTGTTTTTTTGCTATGCCTGTTAAGAGTAAACTCATCAGTAAATGTTAATGAATTAAAATCAACAATGTGAAAAAGCCAGATTTATTATTTACTGTGTTAATATTGGTTTTGAAAAATACAACTGTATTATGTTAGTTAACTCTGTTTAATAAAACAATTATGACTTGTAATCAGATGACGACTATGATTTTGACGCATCAATAGACATTAAGAAATTAGCATAATCTAATAATAAAAACAGTATTAATGAATATTATGAATAAAATTATTAGTAAATGCTTTTGTAGTTTTCAGTTTTAAAGTTTTCAGTAACTTAGTTAAATTAACTGTTGTTAACTATTGGAGCCTCATTGCATAGTGTTAACAAGCAATAGTCCTATAAATAATCACAGAATTTTCAATCAATATTTCAGCATGTAGTAGGGCTGCACGATATTGGAAAAATCTGATATTCATTCATTTATTTTATTTTCGGCTTAGTCCCTTTATTAATCAGGGGTCGCCACAGCGGAACCACCAACTTATCAAGTAAATGTTTTATGCAGTGGATAAAACTGCTGCAGCTGCAACCCATCACTGGGAAACACCCATACACTCTCACATTCACACATATACACTATGAACAATTTAGCTTACCCAATTCACCTGTACCGCATGTCTTTGGACTGTGGGGGAAACCGGAGCACCCGGAGGAAACCCACACGAACACAGGGAGGTCATGCAATCTCCACACAGAAATGCCAACTGACTCAGCTGGGGCTCGAACCCCGACCTTCTTGCTATAAGGCGATTGTGCTACCCACTGCACCACCGTGACGCCACAATCTGATATTGTGATATATTTTTTTTCTGCGATTTAATATTGTATGAATACCGTTTCACAAGATATTTTGAATAGCTTTATTTGATGATTTTCTGGGTAGTCTAACAGTATTCAGTTACAGAAATGATCATCTCAATGCAAACAATGCTTTACTTTTATACCAAAACAACGTTTCAGATGACTGTTTTAGAGCCTATAGCTAATCTGGCAGATTCTGGAGTGCATTAGAGGTCTAAACAAAATTATAAATGATCTTAAATAAAACAAATACATTTATAGATGGCATAAGTATAGAATTCCACTCTCCTGGGAAATGGAGGCAACTTGTTTGTGAGCACAATTAAGTGCACGCAGCATGCCACATCATCTGATAGTTGAAAGAAAATAATTCCAAAAGGCAACTGACTGTGTAAAGCCACGTAAAACAAAACAAAAATACGATGTATATGCAGAGTTCAGTGACTAATCAGCCAGAATGACATGATTGCGACCAGCGAGACCTAGCTGTCACTCAATTGGCCACGCCCTTAATGATGCAGACTTAATATAACTTAATAAAAACTAAACGAATGAGTTATAAAAAAAATCACCTCCCCATCACAGTTGTCATAAAGGGTAATATTAGCTATATGAATCAAATCGTTCTTTGTACCGAGCTGTAAACATGTTTATCAGCTGTAAAATTGGCCAATTTACTATTGCAGTCAGTAAACATCTGGACTTCCTGGAGCCAGCCCCCAAAGGAGAGTCAATGAATTGCAGTTTCAGTTACTTCCGTATTGGCTTCACGAGGGAGAGCTAGAGGTTGCCGTTTGTTCCAAACACAAAGTTCAAGAAACTCCTCCCAGTAATCTCCAGTTTACATTTTATACTGCCACCATGTGGACAAGGGATTGTTACACGTTAAACAAACTAAATGTTTTCAGTATGTTTACCTCAAACTATTTAAATTATTTTTATTGAAACAAACCCTAATTAAAATTGTAGGAAAACAAAATACTACAAAATTTAATGTTCTTCGAGTTTCACGCTTGTTAATGTTTTTGACATTAAAGTACAAGTACTGTGTATACATGCATAACAACAATCATGTTTAACTCTCATCCGAAGCCTCTTGGTGAAAAGGTCTGATGTTAAGAGGCACAGCTCGTTAGTAAATTACTAATATTGTGACTGGAAAGGTCACTGCGGTACAATGATTCTGAAACTTGCACATTCAGTACATCTTCCGGTAGATCGGTCTGCTGACTACTGTCTTTCAACAGAATTCTTCTTTATGCAATCTCTCTAATATACTCATGTTTATAGCCTCGTTTACACAATAGTCTGCAGTCATATTTAGGGAAGTAATCCTCCAAAATAATCTGTGAAGTATTAAAATAAAGCATGCTCTCTTCCTTCTGATACTGAGATTCTCCAAAGACTCAAACAAGCTGACGAATATGTTCAAGCTAAATTTCTTCACTCTTAATATTAAGCAATTAGTCGATTTAATATTATCAATAAACCAATACATTTTATGTGTGCACGTGGCTGTCACAGCACAATAGACTAATGATTGTGAATGGAATGGAAAACCTGTATAAAGGCTGCATTAATATTGCAATGATTATGGTTGCTTGAGAAATCCAACATGCTGTTCTACTACATAAACTTTATTCTTCCATCTTCTTCTTCCTCTTTGACTATTTTAAGAACGTATCTCCTCCTAGATCGTTCATACTACAACCACCAAACTAACTCCAAACCTCCAAACTGGTCTGACTTGGGTTGCTATATTTTCTCCCAGCTGATCCGGCTTAACCCGGAAACCCGGAACCCGGAAAGTTCAGAAAAGTCCTTTTGACTTAACATGGGACCAAACTTTATGACCTCATAACTTTGCACCAGACTGTCATACAGATTTAAGGTTACGCTCATTTAACTCAGACTACCAATCTGCCAATCACTGATGACCTTTCGACTTACTAGCCACACCCTAGCAACCACTTACGGCACCCTAGCAACCGTCCCATAGACTTCCATTGTCATTTTACAAAAGTCATTTGTCCAGTTTTTTACAATGTAAATGACTTTACATTGGGCATACTAACAAAATATCAATTCATGCTAACAATATAATAATCCATACTAGAAACGTACTAATTATATTAGAATTATGCTAATTCATATTAAATTCATGCTAACAACATGCTAATTTATACTAAAAACATGCTAATTTATGTTTGCAACTACTCAGAACAACTTAGCAACTGCCTAGAAACACCGTAGCAACCACCTAGCAACACCTTAGTAACCGCCTAGCAACACCTTAGCAACCACCTTGCTACGTCTTAGCAACCACACAGAACACTAGCAACGACCTATCAATGCCTTAGCAACTACTCAGAACACCCTAGCAACCGCATAGCAACAGCTTGCAACTGCATAGCAACACCTTAGCAACCACCTGGCAATACCTTAACAACTACCTGGGACACCCTAGCAACATCTAAGCAACCACTCAAAACACCTTAGCAACCACCTAGCAACCACTCAGAACACCCTAGCAACCACTTAGCAAAACCCTTGCAACCACTCAAAACCCCCTATTAACTGCCTAACTAGAAACATGCTAAGCTATAAGTAGTTATGACTGTTGCAAACTTCTTAAAAACTACTTCAATAATTTAAACTTTAAAGCTACCTTAAACTCTCAGACGAGGCCTTCTCAAGCCACCATAAAAACATAACTTTTCTAGTTTATTGATGATTTAGTTTGTTTATTGGCCTTCGAGATGTAGTGAGCCACGTTCATGTTTATGCAGTATTGGTTTTTGTAACGCTGCGGTTTCATTTTGAGTGTTTTAAAATCATAATATGTGGTTTTGTTTTGTTGTCAGCATTACTTGGCATCAGCAACCACTAAGAGCAAGGTATATCAGTGTTAGTATTCAGAAGTGTTAACTGTCCATAAACCAAAAGTGTCAGAAAACATAACCATATAAGAAAAAATGTGTATGCCCTGCTCTGCTGACAATGTTTGCTTAGTCATTTCATCTCACGCTGCAAATTAACTTCCTGTTCAGATGTTATTTTTTTTTATCCTCGACAGACACAAAGATATCTAAACAGGAACCCTTGGTTTTAAGACATTTTTTGCGGTTCAGACCTTTCACAAATTAAAAACTGCCATCAAGAAGAAATAAATGTTGTGGTCATAAAATGTGTCAGAATGAACCTAAAAGACTTATTTTTGATCATACAGACAGAAATTGACACTCAAAACCATAATAGGTATTTATCATATATATTGAGTTGGGCTATGGTAGGGAGTGAGTTTTGAGCATGTCATGATTTTGCCAAGTACGATGCGATCCTGGATTAACATCCATGTTGGTCCTGGAACATAATTTTTTTTTTAAAAATGTAATCCATACCACTAAACCCAACCATAACTGTAAATTATTCCCAAAATTAGAGGGGAATAACAGTTGGATACAATCATGTAGAAGCCCATAGACCGAACCGTAAGCCTAAACTGAACTTAAATGGTAAACGTATCCCTTAATTCTGATTGGCTGATTGGAATGTTGTTCTTGGTGAAATCAGATTGGCAGAGTTTTAGCTATAAATATCTCTTGTAATAATTTTTATTATAACATTTGTATTATAAATTATTAATACTGTTTATTGAATTATTAAAATATCTGTTTTAATCATTTGTATTTATTTAATTTTTTATATATACTGTACATGTTGGAGTTATTTTACATGTAATTTAAACCTTTTTATTAAAAATGACTGGAAAATCCCTGAAAAGTCATTTTAGTTAGTGGTTTCATCAGTGTTACTGATTTCCTCTTTTTCAGATTCGAGAGACATCTCAGCAGACAGAGCAGTGCACAGCCTGTAAGTCATGCATTTGATATCATCCCTTGTGTGCTTTTGGGGACATTTTTGTCCACTCTAAGGGCTTTCATCTCTCTGAATTTGATTCTTAATTTGGCCACAACTTTCTTTGTGTTACAGCAGATGAAGTGATTTTTGATGATTATTTTGGCATACAGTTGAAGTCAGAATTACTAGCCCCCCTGAATTACTAGCCCCCCTGTTAATTTTTTTTCCCCAATTTCGAAGAGATTTCTTCAACTCCTTTATAAACATAATAGTTTTAATAACTCATTTCTAATAACTGATTTATTTTATCTTTGCCATGATTACAGTAAATAATATTTTACTAGATATTTTTCAAGACACTTTTATACAGCTTAAAGTGACATTTAAAGGCTTAACTAGGTTAATTAGGTCAACTAGGCAGGCTAGGGTAATTAGGCAAGTTATTGTATAATGATGGTTTGTTCTGTAGACTATAAAAAATACAGCTTAAAGAGGCTAATAATTTTGACCTTTAAAGGTTTTTAAAATCTAATCTTAATAAAACAAATAAGACTTTCTCCTGAAGAAAAAATATTATCAGACATACTGTGAAAATTTCCTTGCTCTGTTAAACATCATTTGGGAAATATTTAAAAAGACAGAAAATTCAAAGGGGGGCTAATAATTCTGACTTCAACTGTATATTTATAAAATACACAACTATTAACTTAAATGCTTGTATTTGTTGTATTTGCACCAGCTCTGCGATGCACATCCACAGCTTTATGAATTGGGTTCAATTAGGCTGTCCAGTCTCTGTGTTCAGTCCGTTACTACCATGGTTGAAACCCAGGCAGTCAGGCAGTGTAATACAGAGAGGGGACCCAAAGCGCATCAAATGATCGGTAATTAAAAGAGAAAATAAGAAAAATAGAATAAATATCTATATTTTTATATTAGACACACATCTGATGCTTGTATTTGCACAAGCTCCACGTCCACAACTTCATCCATTGGGTTAAATTAGGCTTTACAGTCTCTGTGTTCAGTCCTTTACTTCCACTGTATCTGTTTAGCTGAGGGAACGGAACCAACCCTGTGATGTCAGACACAGCAATATTCCAATATGGCAGCGCCCTAGATCTAAAAGCTATAGTAAGACATGCCGTTTTCTTCTAAATGGTTACATTAATCAAGTTTGTTTAATATATTTTCATTAAACTGGAATCCAATGTACAAAATAATGTAAACTTGACTTAGTGCTTCATTTCCCCTTTAAAGCCTATTGACTTCCATTTATAATGACATTTTTTGAATGCAAAGCCATGACCCCATATAACCATGCATTCTTTATTGTTGGTAGCTTTCCTGATTGGAAGAGGTACAATTTACTTTCTTAATTTTTATTTATTACATTTAGTGTGTGTGAGAGAATTTTGGGGACTTATCTTGATATGTCTGAAAAAATCTAAATAAGTACCTCAACTCCCAGAACATATTAAACATAGTAAGTGCATTTATGCATGCACACTGTGATTGGCTGTTATACTCATTAGAACTTCATGTAAAAGCCAACAGATGATCCACAGTAAAGATTACAAATTTTAATGAACAGGGAAAACCACCAACAATAAAGAATGCATGATTATATGGCATCCTGGCTTTAAATGGCTTTATATATGGCAATAAAAATGTCATTATAATGGAAGTCAATGGAGCAAAAACAGCCACTATAACGTAAGAAAAGGGTAGTAATTTGACCAATACACAAGGGTTAAACACACTGCTATAATGATTTGATTTATTCGCAATTCTTCATTATCTTTCAGAATGTACCTAGCACAAATCTCACAGACTTGGATTCTTCCAACCAGTTAAAGGCAGCAAATGGTGCTCATCAATCAGCAGTCAACACACTCTCCAATCAGATGTCAGGATTGAGTAAGTTTTGAGTTGAAATTTTTTTTAATCATTTATGCTAGTGAAGAAGTCGCCATCACAGTTTAGCAAACTTCCCTTATGATTCATGCGAGACAACTGCGAATTTGCAAATGAGTACATCAATCTAGAGTTCAGAAAATAAAAACGATGGATACGAGGATTGATGTTTAGTTTCACATATATAATATGACCAAATGTTGCTCTTTAACACTCTTTCACAATTACTCTGTACAACCTTCACATTTGTTAATGCGTCACTTTGTTGCAGGTACTAAAGGAGATGACCTAAATTTTAAAAGCAGCTCATTACTAAAAAGGTAAGAATTAAAGAATCAATTGAATTGTATCAAATTGCATGAAAAACTGGAGTGCAAAATATAAACTTGTTTAGCTTATTTTTTTAAAGTCATTAAATGATTGTTCACATGGTGATTATCTGTTCTGCTAACAATAAAGATGCAGTTTTAAAATGTATGAATTTAAAAATAACAGCTCGCATAGCAACTGCAACAATTAGAGATATTAATTCTAGTAATATTATAGTAAGTCTAATAAAGCCTTCATAAAACGTGCTGAAGTCCTAAGTAATATTCAGTTTATTCTTTAAAATGGTCATAATATACCTCATTGTGTACACCCTATGAATTTTTATTTAAAGTTTGAAAATGAAATGTCTCAAATACGCTTATATTCTTTTGACTAGAAATAGTGTGATAAGTAGATGCATTCTGGTATAAGCTGTGTTGTTTTGCAGTGCAAATGTCTAAAATATTATAAATCTACTTTTTATTTTAAGCAAAAATGACATGGGAAGTCCTGTTTTCTGTGAAACTGATCAAAATGAAGCTTTTATGATCAAAACAAACTTAAACTTAAAATTATTATTGAGACAGATGGCCTCATATTTTAGATCTTTGTACTTGTTTCAAGAAAAACCTGCATAATTATAATTTCTCCAGACAAGAAACTCGACCTAATTTCTGCATTTTATATCTCAAGGAATTCCTCCCGGTGCTCCGGTTTCCCCAACAGTCCAAAGACATGCGCTATAGGTGAATTGAATAAGCTAAATTGGCCTGGTATATGTAGTGTATATGTGCCAATGAGTGTGTATGGATGTTTCCCAGTACTGGGTTGCAGCTGGAAGGGCATCCACTGTGTAAAATACATGCTGGACAAGTACACCGCTGTGGCGACCCCTGATGAATAATGGGACTAAGGTGAAGGAAAATGAAAGTTTTAGCATGTTCTGGTTTTCTTGTACAGAACAACAAAACACCAGGGAAGATATTCATGTTATGCAATTAAAGGAAGAGCTATCCCAATATGTAAAATTCCTCACCGTTTACTCACACTCAAGTGGTTCTAAACATTTCTTTCGTCTTCAACACAAAACAAGATGCACTGATGATTTTTGGAATAAAGCATTCATTAACATCCATGTTGGGGAAAGTTACTTTTGGGGAAAGTAATGCATTACAATATTGAGTTACTCCTCAAAAAAGTAACTGTGTTACTTAGTTACTTTTTAAAGTAAGTAATGCATTACGTTACTTTTGAGTTATATTTGATTTGCTTTTTATTACCTGGCTGAGGCTTGATCTCATTCAGAACTTTTTTTAATAGAGGAGCTCTGTAATCAACAACGCACCAAATAACCTACACCAACCACATTCAAAATATATTTTATTTAGGATCATTTTGATGGGGAACTTTCTGACCCCAGAGTTATACATGCCATATATACAGATTATTGAAAGTTTAAAGCAATGTTTGCTACTTTTGTACTATTTGACTTCAGTAAAATCACTGTCCATTTAGACAATCCCTATTTCTTCGACGCGTTCAAAATAATGAACACATTCTCTTATTGACTGTGTGATTATTTGTGACTGCTTTCATTTTAATTCAGAAATAATTTTTTTTAAAGCTAATTAATTAAACTAAAATTAAAAAAGTAACTCTCGTTATATTTTCAAAAAAGTAACTTAAATATTATTCTTTACTTTTTTAAAGTAATGCGTTACTTTACTCGTTACTTAAAGTTATATTATTACGTAACTTACGTTACTTGTAATGCTTTACCCTCAACACTGGCAGGAACTAAAACTGTTTTTGAAACAAGTGAAGTAAAAGATGACCGTTTTCATTTTTGGGTGCACTGTCCCTTTAAATTCCATGACTAATGCTTTCCACTTTAAAAAGTGGAGAAGTGAATTATAACAACAGAAACCCTGAGAAATACGGAGGATTAGCCATTCAGAATGCACCAAACCATAAAGCAAATGAGCATTTTAAGTGGCTGACATGAAATCTGAAGTATGTGCTCATAATAAACAAGACATTATTGGGTGCTGGTGGTGATACTAATGTTATTGTCAGTTATAGTTCTCATTCTCAGTGTGAACCAGTGTGCAACTCCCAAGTGTGAGGAACATTAATTCTTGCGTTTGCAAATGGCACTAAAAGCAAAGTGGAAAAATGTTGTTTGTATGTTTCATTGACAGTCCGGAACGCTCTGCAGCTCTGGCCACACCTGGACGAGACACTGGACTGGTAAGAGTCTCTGAATTACACCACAATCAGAAAGAATGTTATGAAATGAAGAGTTTAAATAGCATATCTTTGTATTATAAGAGATCGTCAGATCAACCGATTACTGTCCCTTTTGAGATGTTGATGTTTTTTTCCTCACGCAGAAAATGAAAGGGGTTTTTTCTATGAGTATGTCATTCTTGATGATTCATAAAATGCAACAGCTCATTTACAGTACTGCCGTGCTCCTTCCTCATTGTACACCTGTTTTGTAAGCCTCTGAAGAAATAAACTTCAAGCAGTACTTCATCTGATTAAAATGTATCTTTCATTTTAGTTTAATATTATTTGTTTTATTTTTGTCAACAGGGATCAACAACAAGATTTATTTTATTTTATTTTTTACAAGTTTCTGTGCAGATATAGTAAAAAAGAAAGTCTACAAATTTTGTCTGGCCCTGCTCATAACTAATACTGATGTGCACAAACAAGTGAGAATAGCCTAGTACAGTATGTAACACAATGAATAAACACTAAATTTGTGTAAAAATGTGCGGATAAATATACAGTTGAAGATTAAATTAATTAAAAAATGCTAATAACAATATTTTTAGCCCCTTAAGATTTTTTTATTAGCTACAGAACAAACCACTGTTGTCCAATGACTTGCCTAATTGACCCTTTGCAAACCCCACCAGCACTTTTCTTTGTCTTACAAGCTTTCAGGGTTCTCCATGGCACTCCCCTATCAACTTGTGCATTTCTCAGGAAAATAGTGAATCATTTTTGGAAAAATGACATGGCCTACTCAATCAGAAGCAGACATAAAGACGTGAAAATATCCTGAAAAGCAACTCAAATGAAAACCTGAATATCCTGTAATCCAAACTCTAAATGAAAACAAAACAAAGTGAAACAAGATTGAAGCTGTAGTCTACAAGTACAGTGATGAGAAGGTCAGATCGTTTGAATATAATTAAAATGTCATATATTGATTCCCTAATATAATTCACAAAAACAAGCGAACAGTGGCATCTCGACCAAGACAAAACTATAGTGATTCTATGAAATAATAAGAGACAGTAAAGATTCATTCATTGATAATGTGGGTCTCCAGGCTATATACTGTTTAAGTTAGCTCACCTTCCCTGTCATGTTCTCAGTATAGTTCACACTGGTGATTTTCACTGGTGAAGTCACATAAACTAGAGTTTAGAGGGCTGTGCTGGTGTGACAGAAAATATTAGTCTTGAGTCCTTGCATTTCGAGATGTTTATGTCAGCACCATTATTTGATCGGTGATAGTGATCCGTCCACACAATTGTATCCATTTCCTACACTTCTCCAGATTTTAAGATAGTATTCTGTCCAGCCTTTTATCAGTTGTCTGTGTTGCAAGTCCCATATGAGCATATTTTTAAAAACCTTTTTCATGCTAATCGCCAGTTTTACTCTATTGCAACGGACAATATGGCGGACAGTGATGGCGGCACAGAATATCAGTATTGTTATTGGCTGGATCACCTGTCAATTAAACTGCTGCAAAGGGTCAATTAACATTAGGAGCCTAGTTAACCTAATTACGTTAAGCCTTTAAATTGCACTTTAAGTTGAATACTAGTTTCTTGCAATACAGTTAGTAAAATATTATGTGCTTTCATCATGGCAAAGACAAAAGAAATTAGTTATTAAAACTGGGTTTACTAATAATTAACTAATACAAAAGGATTAAATTTCATAGGAAGCTGTAAACACTATAGAAAAAGACTCAACATATGGTTAAAATGCTACAGCCTTGGGGAAAATGCATGAGCTTTAATTTGTGTTATTTTAACATGTTTTTAATAAAGGCCTACTCTCTTCAGATACAATAAAACTAAAATACGTTCATTATAACGTGGGCTTTAAGGGTTAGTTCACCCAAAAAGTGTTTTTAATTGCTCATGCGTGTCAATCCAAACCCCTGAGACCTTTGTTTGTCTTTGGAAGTTAAGATATTTTAGATAAAATCTGTGAACTCCTTCAGTGATTTAAAGGGCCATGAAACCACCCTCTTTTAGTTCAAGTCTACCTCAGAATTCTTTCAAAAAACGCCCTGAGATGGAAGTGGAGCTCTGCGAGCAGAGGGAGGAGTGGGCGTGGCTGGCAGAGCAGAGGAAAAAGAGGGGAGCGAACAAAAATGAGACCCAAACTGTGAGACGCATGATTTTATAGTTTACAAAATTAAAATGCAAAGAAATAAACAGTAATTTAATGTCCTGCTACACATGTTATTCGTAATTTCATATACACATAACCACAATTTGTTATATCATTATAAAGATAATCATGTTTATATAAACATGATAAATGAGGAGGACTTCTCTCCTCTTAAATCCCCGGGTCTGAATGCAGACACAGTTGATAGCAGTACAGCAGGTCTCTATTGCCCTGTCTATTCTAACCATTAACTCTGCCGGTAATCTGGAGGGTTTTAAACGTAGACAAATACAGCAGCATGGATAAAGGCGATGTGTCAGAATGATAACAAACTGATAAAAGGCAAAGTCCACCATTCTCCAATTCTCATACAGCTCTCCCGACGAAAAAGGTTTAAAAGGCTATAAATAATAATTAGAAACCAACGTGCCATAACTTCACTAGCAGAAGTGCGCTACGCCCCAAAAATGATTTTAAACCCGGAAGATGAAATTAGCTGACAAAAGCTCAAAACTATCCAGTTTTCCCCACAATTACAGCTGACAGGTGCTTATGTTGTCTTAATTAATGCTCAACACACACAAGTCTGGTAAAATCTCAAAAAAAAAAAGTACTCCAGGGTTTCTTGAACCTTTAATTGGAATGTTCTCAAGCTGCAAGAGTATTTTGTGCACACATAAAACTATATTTTAAGGAACCTACCCCTCAGTGTCAGTATATATTTGTCTTGGATGCACCTGTGCTTTTGAGGAGAAGAAACTGTTGATTAAAGTCATTAGTTTTGTTTTATGTGCTCAAAAAAAAATTGTCTAATCATGCTTCATAATATTCTGATTAAACCACTTAAAACAGGGGTGTCCAGTTTCGGTCCTGGAGGGCCGGTGTCCTGCTGAGTTTAGCTCCAACTTGCTTCAACACACCTGCCAGCAAGTTTTTAGTATATCTAGTAAGAGCTTGATTAGCTGATTCAGGTGTGTTTGATTAGAGTTGGAGCTAAACTCTTCAGGACACCGGCCCTCCAGGACTGAGTTTGGACTCCCCTGACTTAAAGAGTTGTCTGAATTTCATCTAAAATATCTTAATATGTGTTCATTCCCAAGACAAGCAAAGGTCTTGGGGGTTTGAACAACTTGAGGCTGAGTAATTAAAAATAGCTATTTTATTTTTGGGTGGTCATACCCTTAACTGTCCGGATGATTTCTGCAGTTCACAATAACTTCTTACTCTTACTTCTTGCGTATGAATAATATTATGTTTTGGAATTATGTGAAAAAGTAGAGTATAGGTTTGTCCTCAAAAAAAAAACCCATTCCAATAATGTATGGGTGATTTACAAACATATTGGCTTACAGTAGTAAACCAAAAATACTTAGTTTTCAGCACTGATTGAACAAGTTCTTTGATGTGTAAATCGGCAGTCAGGATGTTTCTGTTTATGTTTCTGTCTATGTTAAGGATGAGAGTCGAGACTCCACCTCCCTCGGCAGCTCGCCTCAGTTTCTTTGGATGATTGAAAAGGGAATGGTGGGTCTGATTGGCTGATTAGACAGTCGGCCTGCAGTGTGTGACGTGCTTTTGGTTGAGCCTTGATAACTGTTGCTCGCGGGCATTTTTTTTCTTTATGTTTTCTTTCAGCATGTCAGTGTTTTGTCAGGTTTGGTGAATGCTGTGTGTGTCTTTGAGTTGCCTGCTTGGTTATCTTTATTTGCTGAAGGTTCTGTGGGACTTTATTTGGTGTTTAGTTTCCTTTGTCATTCAGGCCTGGTTCCAGACTGATCCATAGCTCCTCAGTGCTTTATTTTAGGGTGTTCCCTTACGTATTTCCCATCCTCAGGTCTTAAACATTTTAATTTTTATACTTTAAAGCACTGAGAAGCAGGAAGCTTGTTTGAGATGGTTGTGGTTTGCATGGCAGCTAGAGGTATTTGACTAACATAAAGCACTCTTCTTTTACTGTCAGATTCCTGTCAATCAGAGTGAAGTGATGGACGACATTGAACAGTGGCTGGATGTTGTGGATGATGTGAGTGGAACATTTTTATATATCTAACAGGAATTTTGAGGAAAATAGACAAGAAGAAACTCTTAGTAAGGTTTAAAAATGACCCTAAAGGGAGAGTTCACACAAAATGTTAAATTCTGTTTTCATTTATTCACCCTTGATGTTCCAGTTCACATTGTCAGAATATTTTGAAGAAAGTAAAAAAACGACAACCATTGACATTGAATTTTTCCCCTATACTGTGGATGTCAATGGGAACCATCAATGAGCATTTTTCAAAATATGTTCTTTTGTGTTTAACAGAAGAAAGAAACTCATAAATGTTTAAAACCACATTAAGGAGAGTAAATGATGTGCTACTTTTCATTTTTGGGTGAACTATTCCTTTTAAAGTATTCAAATGTCCAAATATTTGGGGTCAGTAAAATGACAAGATAAGTGGTACTATTATTTAGCAAAGACTTAGCATTGAATTGTTCAGAAATTACAGTTTCTATTTAAAAAAAAAAATATATATATATATATATATATATATATATAGAAAATCACTGTTTCAACACATATAAAGCAGTAAAACTGTTTTCAGTATGTGTATGATGATAAGAAATATTTCTTGGCAGCAAATCAAGTGTTGAAGCTGAAAATTCAGCTGTGCATCACTGGAATAAATAACATTTTAAAATAGATTCACAAAACAGTTCATTTTATTTGAACTCATATTATATTTAACTCGCATTATTACTGTTTTTCTTGTATTTTCAATTAAGTAAATGCAGCCTTGGTCAACATAAGATGCTTGAATAGTAGTATAAAAAAATCTGCAAATCCTGAAAGACTAACATGAAATAGCAAGACTTATATTTAGTTCATTTCAAAGTAAATGTGGAAAATAATTAGCAGCACAAGTATGTCTTTCTCCAAATTATTAAGTGATGAATCTCTCTTTTACATCCACTTTTGTGAAGCATCAGGCCATCCAAGGTATTGTCATTAGAAGTGATTTAATGATCAGCAGCTTCTCAAACCACAATGCTAGTTCTGCTTTTTTCAGGTCAGGCCCTAAAAAAATGCCAAAGCCAAGGCTGTGAGTTAAAAATAACTCAATTCTTGCACAGACTAATCTTTGGTTTCATAAGACCTCAGTGTATCATAGGGAGCCATATATATATATATATATATATATATATATATATATATATATATATATATATATATATATATATAAAAATTAGATATATATAGATATATATAGATATATACATATAGATATATATATATATGGCTCCCTATGATACACTGAGGTTAAAAATTAGTCCCTAAAAAGAGTTCCCTCTCTAAGCCAAACATAAGATTTCCTGACATTCACTGGCTAAAACACTGAATTTCCATCACATATAATGAATAGAGAAACAGGCAGCTGTTGTGTTGAGCAGCCCCTCCACAATTCTGTAATTCTGCAATCGCTGAATTTAATGCAATAAGCAAGCAAAAAGCTAAATTTAATATATATATATATATATATATATATATATATATATATATATATATATATATATATATATATATATATATATATATATATATATATATTAATAATAATATTTGGCTAATTTTTGACTGCTCTCAATTTTTGACTGCTATCCTACAAATACCAAGTACAGCTGAAGACAAAAATATTATACCTTTGAATTTTTTTAATTCTTTTTCAAATATTTCCCAAGCGTTGTTTAATAGAGCAAGTACCTTTTTCCCACTGTATTTCCTATTATATTTTTCTTCTGAAGAAAGTCTTATTTCCTTTTAGTTTGGCTGGAATAACAAAAGCAAGATGTAAAAACTACTAAGATCTGTCTCAGCCTCTTAAGATTTTTTTTGTACAGAACAAACCACTGTTGTCTAGTGACTTGCCTAATTACCCTAACTTGTTTAGTTAACCTAGTTAAGCCTTTAAATTGCTGAAAACTAGTATCTTGTAAAATATAATGCACTGTCATCATGGCAAAGACAAACGAAAACAGTTGTTAAAATTAGTCCCTAAAAAGAGTTCCCTCTCTAAGCCAAACATAAGATTTCCTGACATTCACTGGCTAAAACACTGAATTTCCATCACATATAATGAATAGAGAAACAGGCAGCTGTTGTGTTCAGCAGCCCCTCCACAATTCTGTAACTCTGCAATCGCTGAATTTAATGCAATAAGCAAGCAAAAAGCTAAATTTAATGGGGCTTGCGATCACGCTTTATTTTAATGGTCCATTTGTTGAATTTATGTCACATTACAGCTACATGCCAACTAATTCTCATTAGACTATAAGTAGACTGATAGGTTGGGGTTAATGTAAGTTGACAGGTACTTATAGTCAGTTAATTAGTCAGTTAAATGTCTGTTGAAGGAGCAGTATCAACAGATATTAAGCAGACAGTCTGCTAATACTTAAATGGATCATCAAAACAAAGTGTTACTGAGCTTCTATTATTGCCTCAGAGTTCCTTCATATTTTGGCCAGTCCTGACAAATGTATGTTCAAATTCCTTCCGCAGCATCTGCAATGTTTTATATCAAATAACATTATACTGTATTTGCGTATCGTGCTCATCTGATGTGGGATACCTTGAATTGTCATCGACATGTCCTTATGTGAGCCACTTTAGAATTTTCTCTCAGTGTTCCATTTACATAAACTTTAGAGACCAATGGTTGTTGAAGTATAAAGTAAGATATAATGTGTGTAAATTTGTCTATTTTCACATCAAAACAACACAGAATGCTGCAAATATTGCCCAATAATAGAGTAGTCGCCACAAATCGGTCATTTTACACAGCAGTGATCTGAATTTTTCAGCCACAGACAGTATTTTAACAGGTTCAGCCTGGTCACTGCATTTGATTGCTGGTTGACAACTGGAAAAGGAATAAAATGGCAGTGAAAACAGGCCAAACACGTGAAACCACATGATGATAAAAAAAAACAATACAGACAAAGTACATTTTGATAAATGGGTAGTAAATATTAAAATGACAAACAAAACTCCCTCATATTCCCTAACTTGAACAAAAAACAATTCCATGACTCGTGGAAACTGTCTCCGTAAAGCCAAAGGGGGAATATTGGAAAAAGAAATACAAATTTCACAGGAAGACAAATCATTTTGTCTTCAACTGCATGTGCTGTCTCTTCTTGTTATTGTTACAGCAGAATACAAAAAGGGGGGAAATGCTAATCAAGAGGAAAGAAACAGCTCTTGCCATAGATCTTTTTAGATCATGTGATAACTCCTGAAAATAGGACAAGAAAAAAATGTGCAGCTTATTCAGTCAAACAGACGGACGAGTATTATTTGTAGCATTAAGATCTGAATGATTTGTTTCACTCCAATTGAGCAGAATTCTCTGCAGAAGTGCATCTGATAATCAGAAGGTTGAAAAAATTTGGATAATGAAGGAATTTGTAAGCATTATAAAGTGCACTGAAGCATTTATGAAGGAAGTAATGTGGGTACTTTCATGTCATCTTGAAACACTGATTAATATTTTGCTGTATTTAAATGTGTGTGTTTGTTCATTTGTGACGCAGGAGGATGACTCTGAGGGAGTGACTAGTGAAGGTACTCTTCCACTTCTGTTTCTCTTGTGTTTCTTTTGCAAATTAGCTAGCAGCTCCATGTGCCACATTTCGGCTGTTTTAACTGCACTCAAGATTTAAATGAACAGAAAAGAAGAAAGGGAAACAACACGTTTATCAGGATACACTGTAAAAAATGGTGAGTTCCACACAGTCGATTTGTGTTGGGACCACATAAAGGAATTAGGTTAACTTATTAGTTTTCACACATTTAAGTGGATTGAACATAAAACAATAAAGTTGTTGCAAAAAAACTCAGTATTAGTGGTGTTTCAGCTCATTTAAAAAAAAAAAAAGTAGTTTGAACAAACAGCAAACGTCATTTTTTGAGTGTATATAAGAGAAGATTTATTGTTTCATGCTGGCTCATCCTTTCTTTAGCATATAAGAGGTTACATGTTAAGCCCAGGACACACCAAGCTGACTTTAAAGAACTAATGTTGACACAACTGACTGTATTTCTGCCTCGCTTCTGGTCCTGTTTAGGCCAAAAACTCTGCATAAACACACCAAATGGATTGCAGCTGACTGAAACTAGAATGTGCACTTTGCACCTGTGAGAAAGTGGGAACATTTCCATAACTTCCAATAAGTTTGTCGCTCACTAAAAAGGGATTCTCTTTTGGAGATATGTTTAATTCTGCCTGATTTTGTAAGCAAATGTAACTATTTTACGTTTTGTCAGTTAAGTGGAGTTCAGTCATACTAAAATGTACAATTATTAAAACGAAGCGTGGCACCAAACCATCATTGGGGGATGAGCTAATCATAATAATTGTATGACTGAGATTGTATAAATTCATACAGCCGAGTAAGCCACTAAATCAAAAAGTTACGAATTGCTGTAAGATAGTGTTGGATAATTTAACAGTCCGTTAAGGTCACAAGTATTTGAAAAATGCAACAAAACGACAGCTGGATTCATTGTGTTCCCCCTTGACTTGCATTCTTTGCTAGGTTTCATTTTTGACCTCGTAGCTGAATAGCCAGAGCACTCTCCCGCTGGTGACCCCAACGGCCCCACACCAAACACATTAACACAGGGACCAATGACCTGCAGATTTTAGATCCAACCCTAATCAAACACACTTGCCCATTAGC
Source organism: Danio aesculapii (assembly GCF_903798145.1). Lineage (NCBI taxonomy): Eukaryota > Metazoa > Chordata > Actinopteri > Cypriniformes > Danionidae > Danio > Danio aesculapii. Next base: position 25,069,851 of record NC_079437.1, read on the forward strand.
TACTAGTATTATTAGTGATCTTGAAGACACTGGATGCGTCTGAAATCGCATACATCCATACTATATAGTAAGTTTAAAATGGTATGCGAGCTTAATAGTTTGTTCGAATTCATAGTGATCAGAAAACAGGACTCTGATGACCTACTACTTCCTGTGAGAGTCTAAAGTATGCACCCAATGGACACTACACTATCCCATGATGCCATGCGAGAGAATTCATAAATGGGAGAGAATCAGTATAACTGACATGTGAGAATGACAAACAGTGGATGTAGTAAACCTGAGCTCCCAATCATATTACTCTCATTCGTACTATATAGAACGTATTTTTCCAACGGTCGTGTAGTAAATATTAATGGAGTACCTACTCGAGCTGTAGGCCATTGTAGGCGCAGCCACTGATTAGCATGTCCAGGTGTGTTTGATCAGCATTGAAGGGGGCAAAAATTGGTGTCTCAATGCCAAGAATGCTGAAAACAGACTTGTTCTAGTGGAGACCGTGCTTGCCAGGTTACCTCAGAAGAAGGAACTCGGGAGACTGCGAGAACACAAAACGCATACTCTGAGAAATGAGATGCTGCGTTCTTGCTGATGGTCACATGATCTTCATGCGATGTTTTTTTTTTTTTTTTTTTTTTTTTTTTTTTTTTTTTTTAGCTGAAAATTATTTAAACATTACAGTATTTATACAATGATATGTGGTTCAGTTGGCCTAGTTGGAAGAGGTGTGCCAGAGCGCGGTTCAGTAGTGTAACGGCAAAGTGCACCTGACGAGACGAGACGTCACTTTTAAGGGACTGTTTTATATGGATTTATTAATCATTCTTACTGTTCAATGAACACAAACTGTCATTAAAGACTCTATGGTAGGACTTTTATGGTAATTTTTAAGCGTCAAAAGTTGTGGATCTGTTTGGCAAAATATTTGACTGCGTGTCACTGCATCCTAAACGATATAACTAAAGGATTGTCCACTGAGTGAGAGCACTTCTCTGTCTGTTAAACTGAACGGTGGCATCATCGATGATGTAAGCATGCTCCGCCTCAGAAAGCAAAAGGCAATGTGAGTGTAGGCCGTCAAGGGAAAGGGGAGGGCGCACAATCACGCTTCGACACAGTTCAAGACAACTTTCATCGTCTCATTTAGGGAAACTCCTGAGATAAAAAAAGTTCATAATTAATAAGAATAATTAATAATAAACAGATCTACAATTATGCGCTTCCCACCTTTATTATACAGCCTCAATAACTTCTGGGACATCTCGAGCGAGTTTTGCACTTAAGTCTTTATCGCTGCATCCTCAATATCAAAAACGCATCCGGGTTCTGTCACACGTCCTCTGTTCTTGCGGTCTTGAGTTTTGGAACTGAAATTTGCTGTTTGATGATGATGATACATGAGAACATGGGGACACAAGATCAGATAAGAATATTGAGCATATTGAGAAACAGCCAAAGTGTGCAGGACACCGGCCCTCCAGGATCGAGTTTGCTTATCCCTGCATTAGCGCAACAGACACTCTCTGACTCAACATTGCCCAATGGCAGACCGTAAGCTTGGTGTGTCCCGGACTTTAGCTGTTTGTGCTTCCCCTTTTTATGCAGTCTTGGGGCAGTTTTATTTCTGCTTTTTATCTTTCATCCTGGTATACTTGTTCAATTTTACGTGAGAATCTACATTTAGCGTTTTCACACATTCAGGTACTTTCCAAAACCAACAACAAGGTCTTTAGCTTTTCTGAAGCTTATTTAAAAGATATTGTTCATAAGGCATTTCCTACTACATATTAATTACACAGCAGTGTGTTCCTGTCCTACCTATTAAGTCTAGGCCAGGGGTCACCAATCTCGGTCCTGGAGGGCCGGTGTCCCTGCAGTGTTTAGCTCCAACTTGCCCTCAACACACCTGGATGTTTCAAGTACACCTTGATTAGCTTGTTCAGGTGTGTTTGATTAGGGTTGGAGCTAAAATCTGCAGGACACCGGCCCTCCAGGAACAAGTTTGGTGACCCCTGGTCTAAGCTAACAACATGCTGTAACAGAAATGTGAAAGCTGAATTAGCCTTTCTTATCTCTTTCTCATCCACAGAGTTTGACAAGTTCTTGGCAGAAAGAGCGAAAGCAGCTGAACGTCTTCCTTCAGTAAAAGCGTCACATCATGATTCCGGCCGTTCACAACTGTAGTTACTCCTCTGCACAAACCCTTTCAGAACTGTTTGTATTTCAGTTAATAACCATGTGCTCACCTTTCAAAGTATTTCTGGCCCATTTTTAACCATTTGCTTATTGAGTTCTGTAAATGTAAACTTTAGGTTATTTGAGAAGTCTGATATCAGAGTCATTTGGATTGCAGATGTGTCATCTTATGAAATATTTTTATAACTAGACACTAATTTCTTCTTTACTGACATTTTGGTTGTTTGGTCGTTTTCTTTAATCTTGAGAGTGGTGGCGCATGAAAAACATTATTGATCTTTTTTGAAAGATCTTGATGGTTGAGGTACTGTATGGAAGCCTGTTTACAAAAAGGTCATCGCAACTTTAACACACAATTTAGATATATTTTTTCTATCTGAGAAGAATAAGTCAGAATTGCAAAAGATAAACAGAATTGTAAGATTTAAGCTCAGTTTTATCTCACATTTCTGACTTTTTCAATTTCTGTGTCATAATTCTGACTTTTTCAGAACCGCAAGATTCTTTATAAAAGCTGTTTAACTTGGGGAGAAAAACCTGTATTGCAAATGTATAACTTGCAAGATGTAAACTCGCAACTCTAAACAGAAAAGTTCAAATTGTAAGATGAAATAACTCGCATAAATATTAAATCCTTGGTGAAAACAAGCTTCCATAGCTTAAAGTTGTATGTATGTATGTATGTATTATATTCAGCTGTTTTGAAGGAAATGGATTTTATAACAGGAAAAAAACATTTGTAGTTTACTTTTGTTTCTTTAAATGAATATGGTTTATGACTGCAGGCTGCTCTATATGTCTTTAGTATGTCAAATATTAGTGTTTGTAATCTGTAAAACCTTAATAAGGAGTTCATAATAAGGGGTATGTTAAAATCTCAAATAAAATGAAGCTTATTTTGAAATCTTTTAATGTTTGTAACTGTATTGTTTATTGTTCAGTGAATCTACTGGCACACAAGTTATTTTGCTAAAGGAATATTCTTCAACACTTCAACACTAGTAGTCTATTACACTTCTAATCTCCTACTTTATAATTACATTACTATTGTTTTACATGTATCCACTCTAATGACCAATTAGATTGTAAAATTGTATTAAATTAATTTTCTAACTATGTTGTCTGAAACTGTACTAAAAACCCATATTAATCTCAAGACAATAGAAACGAAAAATTCTTAAAATATCATATGTAAAAATGTACCAAATGGTAAAAAATATATGAATCAAAAGTATAGAGACATAATAATTCTTACATACCATGTATTGACATACTGACAAAATGATTTTAAGTATGTTTAATTGTCTTGATAAATGTAACCTTCTTTAGTCGAGATAAATTAAATACAGTATATTTGTATAACAAAAAAAATACATTCTCTCTGCTTGAATTGATTTATACAAAACTCAGCATAATTGAGTACACCCCATTTTGAAAATGAATATTTGTATCGATTTCTCAGTGAATAGGCAATGTATTTTGGTGCATTTAAATAAAACAGATTTATTAAACAGATATATTAATTCAAATAATATTTCAGTCATCAAACATATTTAGAAATTGACAGAGAATACAATTAAATTCAAGCAACATATTAAAAAGATTTCAATACAATTTCAACTAAATTTTCTATTTTTTTTGCTTCTCTTGATTTTTCCTCTTTTTAAAATGTGTATTTAATGTTTTTCTATAACATATAAATTTGGCTGTACTAGTTTTTAGACCGTTATCATAAGTTATTTTGTTAGATAAGCTCCAGATTTGGCTTCAGTACTGACTAATCTAATGTATATGCACAAATATAATATTGTACAGCTTCCTAGTAAAAATATGAATTTAAAAGATAGATTTGTGGGGGGTGTACTTATATATGCTGAGCACCGAAAGTAGCTATAATAAAATTACCTGAAAATTAAAAGTAATCCCTTTAATTTTTCACTGGAAAGTAATTTAAATGCACTAACTTAACCCATTACACCAATCACCGTTTGCATGTACCACACAAGCTCTTGTGCGATATAAATAACAGCCACAATGTAGATTTGCACAGTTTTGAGACTTTATTTGTTTAAAGCGTATAACATTTGTCAACGTCATAGTAAAAAAATAACATTGTCAAACAATCCTAAAATCAGCACTTGTATGCGTTTACAGCACAGGTGTCAAACTGCAGCTCTGCACAGTTTAGTTCCAACCCTAATGGGCTATAAGCACAGCTAGTGTTTTTCAGCCAATGATGATCTCCGGTGAAAGCTTTGTGTGACTAATTTCAATTTCACAAGGTTCCCTTTACAGCATCAATGTTGTAATGTAATTCAAATATAATCAGTTGAAAAGATTTAAGCGTCCATTAAAGCGTAAAAAGAAGGGAATAACCATTTAAATGCAGGTGCCGTCATTAACAGCAGGCTAGTACAAAAAACACATTGAAAACACTGGGTAAAATTAACTTCCATATTTTAAAGACATGGCGGAGGGAAATATAATTTAATGCAGTGCTTCTTTGGTCTGATACCCACTTTATATTATATCCCAGCCAGGCAGTAATGATCGCCGTATTTTGAAAGAAATCAGATCGCAGCAATTTTGTATGGAATGACAATTCACCGGAAGCCCTGGGGCTGGCTGACTGAAATTAAAAGTCTGTGTGCTAATAACCCATTAAACACACCTGATCAAACTAATTGAGTGCTTCAGGTATGTTTGATACCTAAAAATGAAGCTACGGTCACACTCGGCTTTGTGTGTGCGAAATTCTGTCGTGCGGCGCTGCGAAAAGGGGCGGGATTAAACAAGATGATTAGATATTTAAAAAGCCAGCGATTGCTCCATGTTTTAAATTTCTGTCCAGAGAGGTCATGTTTTGATCCTCTATTGGTCTCATGCAGTCAAGTGATGCGATTTCGCAGGTTAGAGTTCACCAAGCTTGAACTTTGCACTGCAGCAACCTGCGAAACTTAACGCATGACCCCGCGTTTCCGGTCTGACGCATTCGCGTGCGTATGAATGGAAGTCTATGGGAAGAAAAGTCAAGTGTGACCGCACCTTAAAGCTGCGGTCACACTGGAGTTTGTGTGTGCGAAATTCTTTCGTGCGGCGCTGCCAAAAGGGGCGGAATTAAACAAGATGATTAGACATTTAAAAAAGCGAGCGATCGCTCCATGTTTTAGATTTCTGTCCAGAGAGGTCCTGTTTTGATCCTCGATTGCTCTCACGCAGTCAAGTGATGCGATTTTGCAGTTCAGAGTTCACCAAGCTTGAACTTTCCAAAGCAGCAATCTGCGAAACTTGACGCATGACCCTGCATTTCCGTTCTAATGCATTCGCGTGCGTATGAATGGAAGTCTATGGGGAGAAAAGTCAAGTGTGACCGCAGCTTTTAAAACATGAAGCAATCGCTCGCTTTTTTTAATGTCTAATCATCTTGTTTAACCCCGCCCCTTTTCACAGCGCCGTACGACAGAATTTCGCACACACAAAAGATGCGGTCACACTTGACTTTTCCTTCCATAGACTTCCATTCAAACGCACGCGAATGCGTCAGACCGGAAACGCAGGGTCATGCGTCAAGTTTCACATGTTGCTGCGGTGCAAAGTTCAAGCTTGGTGAACTCTGACCTGCAAAATCGCATCACTTGACTGCGTGAGATCAATCAAGGATCAAAACAGGACCTCTCTGGCCAGAAATTTAAAACATGGAGCAATCGCTGGCTTTTTTAATGTCTAATTATCTTGTTTAATCCCGCCCCTTTTCGCAGCGCCGCATGACAGAATTTCGCACACACAAAGCCCGGTGTGACCGTAGCTAAACTCTGGTGTGACCGCAGCTTAAATGTTGAAGCAGGGCTGGAACTAAACGCTGCAGCCCTCCAGGAATTTAGTTAGACACCACTGGTTTACAGCATAAATATCCAAACAAGGCACAGTTGAGCATAAATGCAAGTAAAAGCCAAAATTTAGATTTATAAATAATAAATAGTCCATTAAACCAAACAAGACATGACAAACTTTATTTAAACACATCCTAATTGATCTAAAGTGCTTTAAAATTAAACAATCAATAACATTGAAAATACAAGAACCTTCAGGACAGAGCTTCTGAAACAGAGCCTAATCAAAACCACCTGAACTCAATTAAGGAAAATGAGCAGCAGGTGAGTTTGAGCAGAGTTCTGGAGCAGCGGCAGGTTTAACTAGTAAAATATGTGGCTTTAACCAGAAGACAAAATCCAATCAGTCACCATTCCAGCTATGAAGGTGAGGTCTTTGTAAAATCAATACTGCATTATTCATATTGTGGAGTCATTAAAAGAGTCAAAATCCTGCAGTTAAGAGACTGTAACTAACTGTGGCTCAAATGACACCTTGGAATGTAAAGCACATGAAGCTCATTTGCAGTGTAGACAGCTTTGCTAATTGCATACAAATACTGTTGCATACTGTTCAGTTAATCACTTCCAGTGTAGGCACTTCAGAGAAAGATTTAATATTCCTATTTTCTACATTAAGGGATTCCCCAAATATCCAACTGGACAGGTTTTCAATATGGGCGTGTCCCTTGACAGAAAGGGCCCCCGTAACGGTTGGTTTTAGCATTAACAGAGACAGCGGGGCCAAACATGATCATCTCTATCTGTTCTGTGCCTACATTCAGCCAATGTCTTCATCTAACCATACACAAAAATGATTCTATTCAAGTGTTTGTTCTTGTTGGCTTGTTTTGTCAGGACCAAAAAAGGAAAGTATTACACATTTAGCCCTTCTTTGGGGTGAGCTCTTTTAATAGTGGCTGTAATAAACCTATTTATTATGTGCATACCTGATCTGAAATGGCCATACAGACTTATCACTCTGAAGCCCAAGTCCGGTTACTCATTGAAGCTAAGCAAGGCTGAGCCTGGTCAGTACCTGGATGGGAGACCACAACTTACGGTCTCTGTTAGTCCTAATGCCCCAGGAAATTGAAGGGGACACTATATACTGTCAGTAAGCGTCATCTTTTGGATGAGTTATTAAACCGAGTGGTCATTTACTTCTTGTAAAGAGTAGGGGGGTAACCCTGGCCAAAAGTGCCTTCATTGGCCTTCCAATCATCCCCATCCACTCAATTGGCTCTACTGTTGGTGGTGTGGAGAGACCCCCTCATGATTGTGAAGTGCTTTGGGTGTATGGCTATACACAATAAATTACATCACAATACAATACTTTCTTAAAAATATGTTGAGCTTATAAAATGTGTCGAGTCAAAACAGCAGCAAGAAATCTTTCATCACACATGAATAACGGGAGTTTTCCGGGAGGAATAACAAAACGGGAGTATGGTGGAAGATGGGTGCAAAATATGGGAGACTCCCGGGAAGAACAAAAGCATTGGCAGGTTGGGGAGGAGATGGCTATCAGTGAGTCTTTTTGCATAGTTCACACACAAATCTCACAAAACCATGTATTCCTTTGTACAATCATTAATATGTATCTTAAGGTATCGATTTGCATAAACATTTCCATAATCTTTGACTGAAATGTACTTCACTATCTAGATTAGTCATGCTCATCTGACAGCACATAAAGCAGGATATTTGAACGATTTCAAGTGGTGCGAAAACTAGGCACTGATATGTGCATACGCTCATTAAAAATATATTATTGAGAACAGACAATACCTGAAACAAGTTTACAGCTGGTGCTGGTAAGGACACTTCACTGGAACAGCTTTTCATTTGAGTATGTTTACATGGACACCAATACTCTGATTATAATATGATTAAGATAATACAGTGATGTAACTTTATCGGACAGTTTTTGGTGCAAGTGAGTAATGATGACTGTGCTGAGAATTCTCCCATCAGTCCTTCCTGCGTCCTCTCATCCAGTCTCTCTGAGTTTGTCAAGGGGGCATAAATGAAAAGTTAGTGACAGAAATGGCAGACTGAACTTGTCACCACATTTAGAAACTGACAAAATCACATGGTGCCATGACAAAAACAAACTGTTGTTGCGTGAAATTTCGGCGAAAACTAGCGCTAAATTGAGACATAATGGTAACCTCAAACTATGTACTATAACATCTCAAATTTATGCAAAAACTGACATTTTTATCTTGTTTCTAGTTCAAATATCTTCATTTCAAAGCAAAAATAAGATTATTTTTCTTGCCCTAATGACAGATCATTTAGTTTGTTTTAAGGAAAAACTCTAAATTGAGTTATTTCTACTGAAGGTGAGAATAAAACAATATTTTTACTTGATCTAATCATTTTTTGATACTTGGACTAGGAAACAAGACAATACAAAGTAACAAAAGCATTTTTTGTATTGCTTGTATTGTACCTGAATAATGTTCAACTCCCCAGAAAACTGCCGAATAGAGCCATTCATCTTGTGAAACTGTATTCATAATCGCAATATTTAATCGCAGAAAAATAAAACATTGCGATATCAGATTTTTTCAATATTGTGCAGCCCTAGTAAACACCTTAATCGTATTATTGTCTTATTCAGATTAAGGCAAGTAATTAGATTACTGATGTCCATGTAAACGTAGTCATTGTCTAGAAGTTGATTAGCTGAAGATCCATTTCTGCACTACATCAAATCGCAACCCAAAATTACTTTCTAGACAATTGCACTCAAAGGGATACAACCATAAGTTTGAAGGAATGAATCAGTCCCTGACATGTCACAGTATAGTGTGGTTTCCTGAGTGGTTTCCAGCAGCAGCAGCAGTACCTTTGCCGGTAATGGCTGGAGAGGCCAATTCTCTATCATTGTGGCAGTCAGACAAACGTAACAGTTCCTCCTCAGTCTTTTGCATTTCAATGGCAGTCCGAGAAATGTAGTTTGGCTGGTCATCACTTCATTAATTGATCATCTATACAGAAAAGAGGTACAATGTTATATTTTGCAGTTCATTTAGTAATGATTTGTTTAGCCTGTAATCATTAATTAGCTTTTGAAGTGTTATATATTTTATGGATTGATCACAATCCTTTAAAGGAGTAATTAGTTCAAGTTACTTCTCACAAATAGCAACCGAGTTACATAATTACAAAAGGAACTAATTACCAGGGAAAGTAACTATAAAAAAAATTTAATCTGTCAAATGACTATAAAATAAATATAAAACATTGTACATTAATCTACACTAGTTTAATGTTGTTGTTGTGGGACAATGTGAGAGACAATGGCAGCATGTCCTCAATTATATATGAAAATATTACCTTGTTTAATTCTAAGTAATGTGTTTGCAGTGGAGAAAAATTTGTCTCCTCCTTTGGTAGCAGAGCTCACGTTATCACCTGCTTAGCCACTAATTTTGTGGAGGCATGTGAGGACGTGAGGGGCTTCATTAAATTAGAATTACTTGTCACCAACGCAGAGAGACTTTTTTTTTCTGGGCGTAAGTTGCACGATACATAAACATTCTTGCCTTTCACCTCCACAAGAGAAAAGTAGTGCTTATATTTCCAGTTTGCAAACGCTGCCTTTGAACTTGTTGGATTTGCCATTGTTTTGACTCCTGGTCGTTGGTGTGTGCCTACCAGGGCTTGACATTAACACCCGCCAAATGCAGGTAGATATCAGAGGTGGCGGGTAAGACAGACACTCCCACTAGCCACTTTAGCTGGTTGAAAATAATTTTCCCGGATAATAATTCTTAAGAGCAGGGTTCGACAATAAGGATGGTCCAATATGCATGCAAAGGCGATCTTAGAATTGAGAAGCAACACGACTGACAAAAATAACT
>NC_079437.1:25084790-25097290 GCF_903798145.1 Danio aesculapii
ATCATTCTTGAAATGTTTTAGCAGCTTAATTGGAGTTCACCTGTGGTAAATTCAGTTGATTGGACATGATTTGAAAGGGTTGACAGTGCATGTCAAAGCATGAACCAAGCATGAAGACAAAGGAATTGTCTGTAGACCTCAGAGACAGAATTGTCAAGGCACAAGGCAGAGGAAGGTTACAGAAAAAATTCTGCAGCTCTGAAAGTTCCAATGAGCACAGTGGCCTCCATCATCCGTAAGTGGAAGATGTTTGGAACCACCAGGACTCTTCCTAGAGCTGGCCGGTCATCTAAGCTGAGTGATCGGGGGAGAAGGGCTTTAGTCAGGGAGGTGATCAATAACCCGATGGTCACTCTGTCTGAGCTCCAGCGTTCTTCTGTGGTGAGAGGAGAACCTTACAGAAGGACAACCATCTGTGCAGCAATCCACCAATCAGGCCTGTATGGTAGAGTGGCCAGACGGAAGACACTCCCCAGCTGGAATTTGCCAAAAGGCACCTGAAGGACTCTCAGACCATAAAAGACTAAATTCTCTGGTCTGATGAGACTAAAATTGAACTCTTTGGAGTGAATGCCAGGCGTTACGTTTGGAGAAACCGAGGCACCTCTCATCACAAGGCTAATACCATCCCTACAGTGAAGCATGGTGGTGGCAGCATCATGCTGTGGGGATGTTTTTCAGCAGCAGAAACTGGAAGCTTAGTCAGTATAGAGGGAAAGATAAATGCAGCGATGTACAGAGACATCCTGAATGAAAACCTGCTTCAGAGTGCTCTTGACCTCAGACTGGGGCGACAGTTCATCTTTCAGAAGGACAATGACCCAGAGCACACCACCAAAATCTCAATGGAGTGTCTTCACAACAACTCTGTAAATGTCCTTAAGTGGCCTAGTGAGAGGCCAGACCTAAACCCTATTAAACATCTCTGGAAAAATCTGAAAATGGCTGTACACGGTTACTTCCCATCCTATTCCCAAAGACAGGTGTGCCACGCTTGTGGCATCTTATTTAAAAAGACTTGAGGCTGTAATTGCTGCCAAAGGTGCATCAACAGAGTATTGAGCAAAGGCTGTGAATACTTATGTACATGTGATTTTTCAGGTTTTTTTATTCTTAATAAATTTGCAACAATTTCACAAAAAATCTTTTTTCACATTGTTATTATGGGGTATTGTGTGTAGAATTTTGAGGAAATAAATGAATTCAATCCATTTTGAAATGATGCTGTAACATAAAAAATGTGGAAAAAGTCAAGCGCTTTGAATACTTTCTGGTTGCACTGAGTAACATTGTACACTACAATAATTAAATGCACAAATATATTGCCCAATAATACACTCATGTTTGCTATTCTCATTTACGAACAGATAATCTATTCAGCACAGGTCTATATCATATTAGTGAATGACAATCAAATTTTACATTCTGCTATTGTAGAAAGCTTTCAGATACACACCAGTCTCATCCGGCCCACGGCAGCACAGGAGTCTCCAGGCTCTTCTGAGATGCCTCCACACAAGGACAAGTACCCCACCTGCGGTTAAAACACCACTGTGAGCAGCCACGTTTTGTACGAAAAGCATTTGTAAATAGCTCAAACTACACTTAAAACGGTCTTCTAATCATCAGTTAGTCAGGTATCTTATCGTACAATAAGTATTTAACGAAGCCATTATGAAGTGATGGTCGTATGCTAGCAATAGGTGCAGACTGGGACAGTATTTTTAAGCCCGGGACAGTTATTGGAACATCAGGCCACATCAATGAAGTTCGGTAAGTGAAGAGGGTGGGGTTGTGGTGGGTTTTTGCGATCGGTAAGCAACAGCTTGGCGGTGGCTGGGGGTAACAGGCCAGATTCACGGTGGCGAGCCAGATTGAGCATCAAGCCACAGAGAATTGTAACTTTGGTCAGTCCGCCACTGGCTAGCAACCAACGTACACTGTAACTCAAGACGTTTGTTCGCTAAAATCCACAAATCACAACTTTTTGCATGTTTTTCCCATGTTCTCCTGTGAATGACACTAGTTATATATGTATAACGGATGATAACTTGTTAACTTTATCTACGTGATTACTTTTGCGAGATATCGCCGGAACGAAAGCAGGTTGGTAGATGAAGGCGCGCGCCCCAGACATCGGCATAAAGACACGCGACACCATTTCTTACCTCGAAAGTTGGGGTCCATTTCGTTGCAATTCTGTGTAGAGTACTTTGTACTAATGTATCCGTTGTGAACTTTTCTTAGTGTCGAAAAACAAACGCGCAGCGTTGTGTTTCTTCCCAATCGGGCATCTGTGTAATGTAGGCGTGCATAATGTAGGCGTGCTCTCGCGCGACAGCCCATATTATTCACGCCCTCCCATCATACTCTACTACATATGCGAGAAGGGTATAAAAAGAGGTCGGAGGCAGCTCTAAGCGGGCAGTACAAACCAACCTGGAGTTATCTTTTTTATGGTCTTGTTGCACGTGACACGGAGTCCTATCTATTTTATTTATTTTATTAATGTCTACACCTACAGTACCGCAAACCTAAACTCAACCTCACAGTAACCTGTTATGGTGAAGTTTGTATATAAGTGTACATTAGTCATCCTCTTGTTTTACTGGCATTACAATTTTAAAATTTTATTAAAATGCTAAATATTGTAAAATTTTAAATTATTTAGAAATTAGAATTTAGTAATGCGACACCCAATTTTTCACAACATCCATGCATTCTATGAACCAGCAGGGGGATTTAAATTAATCTTTAATTCACAGCTTCAGCAAATAGTCCAAATTGCATTCATGAGCATCTTGTCACTTAAATAATGTATAGCAAATATCAAAGCATTTGGTGTAAATCAGTCATTGTTTTTGTGGACATATGAATGCAAAATATAGTAATAACAACTTGGGACTGTACATAATAAAAATTGCTGTAATTTAAACGAGGATTTTATCATACAGTAATGCAGTGTATAAGACCACCAATGACAGCAAATGGAAATGCAGTATTGTTTATTTTGCATGCATACCCAGAGACAAAACATTTACATATGTGTAGTGTATGCTGTCTAGTGCCACATAAATTAACACAACCAAATGGATAATAATAATACTATAACAATAATTTATTCAAAACAACCTCAACACATACTGCAAGACATATGTTTTTAAACAAAAAATAATTTAATCCAAGTACAAGTCTTTACAAACATAATTATTTTTTAATACTGGTATTTCCTTTTACCATTTAGCAGCTTCATCTACACTGCATCGGTATTATAGAACAAAAATACTTAAAAAAATATTACTAAATATACACAAAGCACCGTTGGACAGCATTTACATAACCCATATAAAAACAGTGTGCATCTCAATCAGCTCTCTATCTCAAGAGGTTGTGAATCCATGTGAATTGTACACGAATATGTAAACTGGAAAGCACAGTAAGAATCATGACCAACAATACATTGAGACATGAAAATATGTAGTACAGCATCTCTACCGGTTATAGAAATAACAATAAAACTGAACATTATTGTGCTGATATCTACAGACAGATGTTTTATTTTTATTATTTTGTTTTAATCAGACATGACAGGTGAGCTTCAATGCTTCCTGCTTTTCACAGGACATAGTGGGAGCACACACTTTTGTGATTGAGACTGCACTCAAAATGGCAGAATCCCTGAGCAGTGCCCTCTCTACTGAACTAGGAAGCTGATTGAGACACAACCATGGGGAATTTTACAGGAATAAAATAAATAAAACATTCAGGATAGAGTTTCTTAGCTGATCCAGGCCAAATGGTCAAATCCTACTTCAAGATTACTCGAAACTACAAGATCTTTCGTATTACTAGAAAATTCAGGCAGATGACTTGGTTAATGGCTCTCAAAAACAAAGGTTGAAAATCTCTGTTAGGAAAAGCATTTTGGTGAAACCATGTTTATTATGGGGCCAGATCGGTCTCAATAATAATAATGATGATGATGATAATAATAATAATAATAATAATATTTACAAAATGAAAACCCATACACACAGCACAATTAACAGTAAAAATCATAAATATTTTGACCAAATAAAATGAACCAGCGACCTTCTTGCTGTGAGGCAACAGCACTACCTACTGCGCCACGCTGTTGCTCGAATTTACAAATTGGATTTGCACATTTTTTTTAAATAATTTTTGAATTTACGAATTGGATTTGCGTATTTTTGAATCGTGTTTTAAATTTACGAATTGGATTTGCAAATTTTTTTAAATCGTGTTTTGGATATATGAAATGGATGTGTATTTTTGTACTGTATTTTGAATTTACAAATTGGATTTGCGCATTTATGTTTTTGAATTTACAAATTGGATTGTGTAAATGTGAATTGCGTATGTGTGAATTTTATTTAGCAATTTTGTATTATTTTTGAGACTGATCTGTCTCCATAGTTCAACAGTGGTTTTCTTAAGAGGAGAGAGATTTCAGTCAGCCACTATTCACAGCAACATTAATATGCTTTTCACATGTGTGGCTGAATAAAAAAAACACCCAGATTTCTGCTAAAACAAACCCCTCCAGTTAAAAACAAAAGTCTTAAGTAACAATACAAAAACATTGTGGTTTGTCACTATATTCCACTGTAGACAGCACTAGAGACAAAAATCATTAGGTATTACCTGACAGATTTAATTTTCAAATGTAACACTTTGAAATGCCATATATAGCTTTGTATCCTGTGGTGATGTGGAGGTTAACTGCTGCAATAGTTACTGATTTACACTTGTTTTTTTTTTTTTTTTTTTTTTTTTGCATATAATACATACAGCAGTGCTAATCTGTTTCATCAATGCTTCTACTAATGATATGCCTGCACTAAATAAATAGTATTAACTGGTGACTGAAAATGCCTTGCTATTTACTTTTACAAACAACTGAAATGCTCACAGTGCGGTACAACCATAAACGAGAGTACAGCACAAGGTCAAGAGGTAAACACAGTGAAATGTAACATGCTAAAACTAGAGTTATCCACTGACCGGTAAAAGCTGCTTCTCTCTGTCTCTCAGTTGTTACGTTGGAGCTGATGAATAAAGACTCACTGGCCAATGTTTGCGCATGTACATGTGCAACCAATGGTAGCATGCAACAAGGCGTGGCATGAAGAGAACAGGAAAATAAATGCAAATATTATTACAATTAATGACTACTGTAGAAAGCAAATGCAGAATGCTGCACATTTTAAGAGATTAAGAAATCCTGACTGATGTCCTCTTTTTGGGGCAAAAAAATGCATGCCCAAAAAGGGGACACATGGTCACCGTCATTCTAACAAATCAAAGCGCATATACTGCTGTATACACTTCTCTTACTTCAATGCTTCACCTGAATTAATCTGAACCTTTACTATGATGTTTTAGATATCACCAAATTTTAATTTCTTTGGTATTTGGCAAAATATGTGGTCATAGAAACAGCCAGTAGCTCAAAATGATGGATTTGGGTACCTGAGAATGCATGTGATGACTGGGAAACTAAGTACGCATCATGTGATTGCATAACTCTGCTTCTGCTTTGGAGAAATTTGGTCAGGAGTCAATCATGTGTATTTTACATTTATTAAAGAGCCCATATTATGGGTTTTTGAAAATGCCCTTCCATGTAGTGTGTAACATAGCTCTAAGTGAAGTGAAATATCCAGCTAAGGTTTAATTCTGTGAGTGTACAGTGTTTAAAACTATTGATTCATCTATAAAGGAGTCGACTCATAGTGCTTCAAACGAGTCGTCTTGATAACGAGTCATTAGGTGTTTCGTGATGACGCGGCTACGAAACGCAAGTAGTTGCGCACGCAAACCCGGGACATTTGAAACCTGCGGCCCCGCCCACTAACACAGAAAAAAAGCCCCCCACACACAGACACCGGTCGAATAAAGTCACGCTGTGCACATGGATATTATTGACAGTCTAATCAAAGATGAAACCTCAGCAATATAGCCCAGCCTTGAGCAGTTCTGAGTGCTTCTGTAAACTACATGCTTAAAAAGAAGACTTCATCAGTTTGTTAAAGGAAGGATCAGTAAAGACTGTCAGAACATGGATCAGTGCATCATGAATCAGTTACTACCCCCATTTCACCAGTGTAAGTACATGCGATTAAAACTGTTGCCTCGTTTACTCTATCTTGCAAATTGTGTATTTAGTTGTGTTTTGTTACTTGTAACCGCGTGTACTGAATCAGGTTAACTCTTTATTTTCTCATATCGCGTGTAAAGCCACGTTGAAAACACGACGTGTGCCGTTTTGTTTACGGATCGCCAGCTATTCCTACACACATGCAACGGTCAAGTTTCAAAATATTTCAGCTCAGGTTCAAGGGAGGTCTAAATTGCACCCAGCAAGCTGAACTGGCGCTCTAGTCTAGGCGAACGGTGAGAGTAATGTGTGTGTGTGTGTGTGTTGCACAGGGCCGGTTCAGCAAGCTGAACTGCCGCTCTAGGTTAAGGACGATCACGCCGCCCTCAACCCGAAAGTGAAAACGAAAGTGACCCGTTAGCAAAGTGAGGACGGGGGGTGTCGCAGATACAACTGAGGATGTGGGTGATGAGGGAGGTGTCGCGGACGTCTCCCTCTCTATTGGTGTTGTGTCTTCTAAGGAAGAGGAGGAGGTGTTTGTGTGTGTGTGTGTGTTTGTGTGTGTGTCCCTGTGTGAAAAGAGCAGGTAGACTGTGACGGGCTCCTCGCCAGTTCTTGGAGTTTTTGCTCTATAAAATAGTTTGTCGTCTGTTTTTTTTAAGTCCATCGTCTGTGTTTACATTCACCCACTGGCAGCCAAAATCCACACCTTACACTATGAAGCGTGTATGCACTGTGACTACTTTTATATTGTTGATTATGAGCTGGGCATTTCACTCTGTCTCGCGCTGAAGCCTGTCAGTTTCGACCAATCGCAGCAGGCTGTCATCGGTCCAATCAGCGCAGATTAGCTTCGCGCTGAGGAGGGGTTTGGGAACAAATGAATCGCTGAACAAATCATATGGGAGTCGCTGGGATAATTAGGTAAAAATAAATGCAGATTATAAGACCATGAAAGTGTTTTTTGACCATGCATGCATATTAGATTGTTGTTGGAGACTCTTACAACCTAAATATGACCCTAATTCATGTATAATATGGGCTCTTTAATAGCAAATTTGTAGTTTTAAATTTCTATGCCATGTGTTTGGGCAGTTGTGTGTAATGTCTTTTTAAAACGATTCCAATAATTTCCAAGTTAACCAGGTTCGTTTTTTTTTGTTTTCTCTCTCCTGTTTTTTACATCTGGAAAAGCGCTGAGGGGCCACTGTACACACAAAAGGCAGAATGTAAAATACGAAATGCCGTCGCTTGAGCCACGGATGACTTTATGACAAGCACAGTGCATAAAGTAATGTAGTGTATTTAAATAGCGCATTTATCGTGTATGGCCATCCTACCAAAGCGCTTCACAGTCATGAGGGGGGTCTCTCAACACCAACAGCTGTGCAGCATCCACTTGGATGATGCAACGGCAGCCACGGGACAATGGCGCCAGCTATAGGTGGAGTAGAGTGGAGTAGGGATTTTTAATGACAACAGAGAGTCAGGACCTCGATTTAACGTCTCATCCGAAAGAGAGATAATATAAGACCGAATGTGGCGGAGAGTTCATTTATTCAATAATTTTCTTTTCAGCTTAGATCCTTTATTCATCAGGGGTCACCACAGCGGAATAAACCGTCAACTTATCCAGCATATGTTTTACACAGCGGATGCCCTTCCAGCACTGGGAAAAACCCCTATACTCTTGCATTCGCATCCACACATACACTATGGCCAGTTTAGATTATTCAATTCACCTATAGAGCATGTCTTTGGACTGTGTGGGAACCAGAGCTCCTGGAGGAACGTACTTGAACATGGAGAAACACTGCAAACTCCACATAGAAATGCCAACTGTCCCAGTCATGACTCAAACAGCAACCTTCTTGCTGTGAGGCGACAGTGCCAACGACTGAGCCACGATGCCACCCATACTTGATAGTAAAAATAATCATCTTAACCCTCTCTCCCTCTAGCTTGTATTTTTCCTAACAAAAACATTATATTAACATCACTTAATGTGAATAATGTCTCTTTACAATGAACAGCTTGAAGCTTTCTCATTGTAAGTCACATTTGATTAAAGATAAAGGTGATCATTGTCAAAGGAAAACAAATGAAATGACCAAATTATGACTAGCGGGTGCTCTACAGCTGCCTCAAGTGTACATGTAACATGTCTGTTTTGCGCTCTTGTCACCTTTGACCTGACACAAGCTGAGTTCATGATCTTACATCATCTTTGGTATTTGGCAAAAGAGATGGCCATAGAAGCAGCCAGTGGCTCAAATCCTCAAAATGATGGATTTGATCCTGAGAATGCAGGCAGAAGTGACGACTCAGGCACTAATTACCCATCATGTGATTGCATAACTCTGCTTTCACTTTGGAGATATATGGGGTGATCACTGGGGAGAATGTAGAGCCACTTTCAGTCTTTTAAATGGAAGTCCAGGAATTCTGTAGTCTGGCTGGTCATCAGTTGAGGAATGACAATCTACATAAAAGATGCAAAGGGTCAGTCATGTGTATTTTACATTTATTAATAGCAAATTTGTAGTTTTAAATTGCTGTGCCATATGTTTGGCCAGTTGTGTGTAATGTAGTGTATTGTAATTTGGCCAGCTTTGAGTAGTTTATTGGGTAATTCTAAAAATTTGCAGACTTAACAGTGGAGAACATTAAACTTAAATCACTCGTTGATTTATATATATATATATATATATATATATATATATATATATATATATATATATATATATATATATATATATATATATATATATATATATATATTTTTTTTTTTTTTTTTAATTATTAATTAATTAATTAATTTATTTTTATTTATTTATTTATACAACAGTTCTGTCTTAGTAACGGCTTCAGCTGTTTTGACACCAGCTGCAGATGTGAATGAATAGCGGAAGAAAGTAGTTCCTAATAAAAAGAGGTTTTTAGACTTTGGTGAGACGCTAAGCCACTCGGCCTGCGACTTCGTGCCAACGCAAGCCTCCCACCAGTGCTAATATACAGCCATATCGCACTGCTACGAGTGTAATATTGCTCATATATATATATATATATATATATATATATATATATATATATATATATATATATATATATATATATATATATATATATATATAAATAACAGATTTATTTTATCTTTGCCATGATGACAGTAAATAATATTTGACTAGATATTTTTCAAGACACTTTTATACAGCTTAAAGTGACATTTAAAGACTTAACTAGGTTAATTAGGTTAACTAGGCAGGTAGGGGTAATTAGGCAAGTTATTGTATAACGATGGTTTGTTTAATAGACCATTGCAAAAAAATGAAAACATCCAGCTGAGGAATCCAGTCAGAGCAGGTTGTAATCGCATATCTATTATAGATCAGTGCTTCTACTGTATCTCAGGTTAAACCTGTATGGGGCTATTCCCATATCGTGTTCATATTCCTTTACCAATTTAAATGCGTTTGAGCAAGTGATTTCAAGTCGTTTCTTTGGCCACCATCAGCTGTTCCTACACGTGTGGCGCAGTCAATTTACAAAATAGTTCAGCTTTTGCCACTGTGTAGATTAATACTGAATGTGTGTCGTTGTTATTACTTGGGGTTAGGATTAAGAGTAGAGTAATATGCTGGCGTTTAACTGCATTGCTTTGCATTCTCTGCATTGGGCTCACACATGTACTCTGGATACTTCATAACCTCAGGATACTTTATTAACCATCATGCAAAGGAGGGGTTTGGGAACAAATGAATCGCTGAACCAATTACACGGGAGTCGTTGGGATAATTAGGTAAAAATAAATGCATATTATAAAACAATAAAAGTTTTTTTTGACCTTGCATACAGATCAACCTGCATATCAGACCCCCAAATCAAAATATGACCTTTTATAATACATAATAGGGGCTCTTTAAAACAAGCAGCATTTTATTTAAAATTGCTTAAAACTGATGATATTCACGGATGTTAGTAATAATAAAACAAGCCATTAAAAATTGATTCTCCCAAACTTTACTGAAATTGAACCAAACCATGACTTAAATAGAGATATGTGCCAATTCATCATTTTTTTTTCATTATTACTCAAAATTTACTCATGTGTTTACAAAAGATTCATGAATTAAGGTTGGGGCTGGGCGATTTAACCAAAATTGACATTCTGAACCTATAATCGATCTAAGTTTTCCAGGACGAGTTTTTCAATATCTTTACTCAGGTGTCATGTGACCCCACTCTGTTAAAGGCTGAGGCAGATATATACTTGTGCGGCCACTTTATTTCAAAAAGTGCAAGTTATTTTTATTTTTTTTCACTTTTTTAATAAGAAAAAAAAACTTTTGGTTTTAAGCAATGTGCTTTAAATTTAGTTGATCAACGCTGATGTTCATTAAATAAATAATCATGGTGTGTTTCCTTTAATATTTTAAAATAAAGTAATGCACCCTTCATTCAAAAATCTCTCACGTGTAATATGTGAGAATATTTACTGTAGAAAGCCTGTCAGTGAACTATGAGGGCAAAAACATAAAATGAATTTTGAAAATAATCGTTCAGTTTTCGTAATCGTGTTAAAGTTCAATTAATCGAGATTTTGATTTTAGGCCAAATCGCTCAGCCATAATTAGGCTCATCATAACAATACACTAAACAAATAAATGCCAGTCAATGTCAGTTTGTATCTCACCTTTGTAAAGAAAAAGGCTTGAGCATCTTCACCATGGACGGACAGAGATTTGCGCATTGAATGGTGATGTTTCTTCCACTGACAATTTTATTTCTGAAAAACCACAAATTTATTTATATATTTGTTTTCAATACATTCATTTACTTTTTCTTTTTTTTTTTACCCAACAATGATTTTATAACACAAAGTAATTTTCATTTGTTGATACATTTGCAAACTCTTCTGATCTGTTCAGCATTAAGGTCAGGCCTGGCGCTACGGGCGGTGGGGGAGGGGGGGGGGGGTTTGGGCAGGGGTGGGCAAAAGGGGGCATTGTCCCCTCAAAAAGAATTTGTGCCCCCTCAGTTTTCATAAAGGATTAGTTTACTCAAAACTTAAAATTATTTCTGTCATTAATTACTAAACGCTCCCGTCATTCCAATCGCCTGATTAAGCTATAAAACATTACTAACTAAAGTTGTTAATAAATGCTTCCAACTGATATTGTGGAAATCCTTTAGATACACACCAGAGTCATCAGGGCCTCGGCAGCACAGGAGTCTCCAGGCTCTCCTCAGATGCCTCCAAAAATACTCAAATATCCCACCTGCAGTAAGAAAGATCAAAATTCCAAGATGAGCGTCTACTTTCTGCTACTAAACGTCTGCAAAGATAGACCAGACCATTACATTGCTTTGACAGCACCAATGAAACCTCACATTGTACTATATCATACTGTTTACAGGCATCTCAAGAGTTTGTTTTAAATGTCAGAAAATCAAATAAACACAGTGTCTGTAGCTTTGTGTCGTCCTTTTAATCTCTTCAGTTCACATCAGGTCATTTTTCTCACTCCTATACAACTCATGTTTGTATTGAGAGCACCACCTAGAGGCGTCGAGATGTAGAGATGTCGTTCACCAACTTTAATTTCGATGTTATTCTGCACTTACCCATGTGAAATAATTCCACTCCATAAACTCCGCAGTTTATAGCGGTGGATGGTGACGATGGTAATGATTTACTCGAGTAAAAACTCTAATTATCATTAAGTGTCAAACCGCAGTGATACCCCGCGCCTGTCGGTGTTTACGATGTCATGAACGACGCAGAAGTTAAGACAACAATTTTTTTTTTTTTTACCTCTGATGTTGGTTTCCATGCCTTCCGTCTGTGTCTTGTGGTCAACTTGTTCAGCGTTGTCAAATGTTACCGGCGTCTTTGTAATGGTTTGCAGTAGATATACAGCGTGAGTAAAGGGAGGAGGAGTTTACAGGGAGATTGGAACTTTTTTGTGGCAAGCCGTTTTCACATGTAATCTACAAAGCGTACCTACTGTACTGGGGGTGTGTACCAGGGCAGGAGGATATGATGACCTAAAATCAAAACCTCGATTAATTTCACAATTATTTACCTACAAACAATTTTATTTTCAAAGTCATTATCAGAGTTGGATGTAACACGTTCCTCAGTAACGCATTACTGTATTCTAATTATATTTTTTAGGAACGCAGTAATGTGACGAATGGGATATATGCACAGCTAGAGTTTTTAAGCCAATGATAAACTTCCGGTGAAAGCTTAATGTGACTCTTTTAAATTTCACAAGGTTGTTTTTACAGCATCGATGTTATAATGTAATTACAAATACGCATGGGCCGGTATAAGATTCTGATGGTATGATAACCTTGGATAAAGATTTCACGG
>NC_079437.1:25102290-25169790 GCF_903798145.1 Danio aesculapii
TACTGTGGGAGAAACACTTAATACTTTATTACCTGCGACTCGCTTGTGTTCTGACCACATGTGCTTGGCTGTACACTATATCAATAAAGTGATTAGACTTTCAAAAACACTGTAGTAATACATTGAGCCACTAAACATTGCTCTTATGACGTTTTTCTACAGGAGGAAAACGCGAATTGCTTCCAAACACTTCAGATATAGTGTGTGTTAGTAAATGCAAGACTATTGATAAAATCCAGCACAACACTGTATGACAACTCTTCAGATGACTGTTCTAGAGCCTACAGCTAATCAATCTGTCACATTCTGGAGTGCTTTACGGGTCTAAAGAGAAATATTAATGATAAATGATCTTAAATAAAACACACACATTTATAGAGATGGTATACAAGTATATAACTTTACTCACATGGGAAACGGAGGCCACGTGAATGGTTTGTGAGCACAATTAAACGCACACAGCATCCCATATCATCTGATTATTGTAAGAAATAAGTCCAAAAGGCAGCTGACTGTGTAAAGCCACATAAAACAACACAAAAATACGATGAATATGCCGAGATCAGTGGCTAATCTGCCGGATTCAGCTGAGGTGAAGTGACGGCGACCAGCGAGACCTAGCTGTCACTCAAGTGGCCACGCCCTTAATTATGCAAACTTAAAATAACCCAATATAAAGGAAATGGATGAGTTATAAAAAAATTCACCCCCCTCACAGTTGTCATGGAGGGTAATAATAGCTATATGAACCAAAATCGTTCTTTGTACCAGGCTGTAAACACCTTTTTTTCTGCTGTAAATTTGGCCATTCTAACAGTGGGCTCAATTGCAACTTGCTCTATTATGGAGCCAGGACTAGCGGAATTTTGATGAATTGCAGTTTCTGTTACTTCCGTATTGGCCTCCCGAGGGAGAGCGGGAGGTTGCCGCTTGGTATAGCAGCACTTTTGACTGGCAGAAATATTCCCGCGTTTTTTCAGTGTTTGTTCTTCTTTGTCTGCTGGTTGAAGGGTTATGCAGCCTAGCGCCACCATCAGGGCTGGTGCTGCTGCTGCAGACTTACTGTATGTTGTTAATCATTTTAAAGTATAAACTATATACACTTTATTAGGTAAACCTTACTAGTACCGGGTTGGACCCCCTTTTGCCTTCAGAGCGGCCTTAACCCTTAGTGGCATATATTCAACAAGATACTGGAAATATTACCCAGAGATTTTGGTCCATGTTGAAATCATAGCATCACGCAGTTGCTGCAGATTTGTTAGCTGCACATCTATGATGATGCGAATCTCTGGTTACACCACATCCCAAAGGTGCTCTATTGGATTGAGTTCTGATGACTGTGGAGGCCATTTAAGTACAGTGAACTCATTGTCATGTTCATGAAACCAGTCTGAAATGATTTGCGCTTTATGACATGGTGCGTTATCCTGCTAGGAGTAGCCATTAGAAGATGGGTACGCTGTGGTTATAAAAGGGTGGACATGGTCAGCAATAATACTCAGGTAGGCTGTGGTGTTGACATGATGCTCAGTTGGTACTAATGTGCCCAAAATGTGCCAAGAAAATATCCCCCACACCATTACACCACCAGTCTGAAGTGTTGATACAAGGCAGGATGGATTCATGCTTTCATGTTGTTGATGCCAAATTCTGACCCTACCATCTGAATGTCGCAGCAGAAATCGAGACTCAGACCAGGCAACGTTTATCCAATCTTCTATTGTCCAGTTTTGGTTAGCCTGTGCAAATTGTAGCCTCAGTTTCTTGTTCTTAGCTGACAGGAGTGGCTCCTGGTGTGGTCTTCGGCTGCTGTAGCCCATCCACCTCAAGGTTCGACGTGTTGTGTGTTCAGAGATGCTCATCTGCATACCTCTGTTGTAACGAGTGGTTATTTGAGTTATCGTTCTATCAGCTGGAACCAGTCTGGCCATTCTCCTCTGACCTCTGGCATCAACAGGGCATTTGCGCTGCACAGAACTGCCCCTCACTAGATGTTTTCTCTTTTTCACACCATCCTCTATAAATCCTAGAGATGGTTGTGCGTGAAAATCCCAGTAAATCAGCAGTTTCTGAAATACTCAGACCAGCCCGTCTGGCACCAACAACCATGCCACATTTAAAGTAACTTAAATCACCTTTCTTCTTCATTCTGATGCTCAGTTTGAACTGCAGCAGATCATCTTGACCATGTCTACATGCCTAAATGCATTGAGTTGCTGCCATGTGATTGGCTGATTAGAAATGTGCATTAATGAGCAGTTGGACAGGTGTACCTAATAAAGTGGCCAGTGAGTGTATATAAACAATGAATATTTAACCCTTACAAATTTAGTCACTAGAAATGCCTAGGAAATTAAGGTAGGTTTTTCTCAATATATTCTTCAAGGCATGTGAAAAATTCTGCGCTTCTGCTTCAACACTCTTTAAAAATGCTGAGTAATTTCAACCCAATTCTGGGTGTAATAGGGACTAACCCAACTGCTAGGATAATTTTTTTAATTTAAACGAATAGGACCAAATTTAACCCAATGTTTCTTATAAATCTTAATCAAGATTAAACTGTCTCTTCACAGTAATCACTGTCACTACACATTGTGAAACATCAGTGTGTTGACTGCTGAGTAGCTGGATCAGTGAATTGGTGTTAGTCTGTTTATATGAATGAGTGCATGTGGGAGTAATAAGTCAAAGTGAGTCCATAAGTCATTGAGACAAAAGAAAATAACCACAACGGATGTCAATGACATGATGTGCACTTCCTCCTGACAACCATGAGAGGCTATAGGCTCAAGTTAAATGATTTAGAATATAAATGATCACATGCCTTTTTTATTTAATTAGTCTTCTGTGTTTTAGTAAACCATCACATTTCTTATTTGATATTTTCTTAGTTTGAGATTACTGTAAAATAATGCACTGGCTTTGATACACTGCTGCCATGCACTGACTTTGTGACTGTGGTTAAAGGATTGACGAGGATGTGGTTGAGAAAACATATAAACTGAATGTAAAAGTTGCTTGGCTGCAAACGGAAGAACTGGCTATTCATTTAGTGTGTGTATTAGTAAGTACATTAATGAAATAAAAAATGACGCGCTGATCGTGTGATTTTATGCAAAACTGGATCTATTTTGCATAACCTGAGGGCATACAAATTTGATTCTAGTATTAAATCTTAATGCAGGCAAGGTACTTCTGTAAGCAATTACTAAAAACAACATCAGATTGTTGCTGAGATAATGTAGGATAACATAACAGCTTGTGCTGATTGTTGGCAGTGCTTCAGTATATCCTCAAGTTGCCAAAAGTAACACTGTGAGTCCTGACATGGGGACAATTTCCAATAGTATCTTGGGTCTTCCTCCCATCTTGCTTACTGTTAGATATGTGTTTTTTTCTCAATAAAGGAAGACTGCCAAAATATCTATAAAAATGTAACTCAATGGCTACAACTAGTATGATATGTGGAATTACATGGCATCCACACATTCCCATTTAAAAACAGAGTTGTAGCAGATTTCAGAGTTAATGTAGTTGTTAAGAAGAGAAAAATTGGATGACAAATGTTACTTTAGTTGAATATTCAATACATTTTTTTTTTAAAGAATATGCTCAACTGTTTTATCTGTGCTGGCAAACTGTGCTGTGTGTCAAAACTGCTGAACTAAGTATAAAACATTTGCATTAACCACATCTGTTCTGTGAGTCAAAACCACAGTGTTGTATAGGTGCTTTTGCAAACATTGCTGCATAAAAAACTTACAAAAAGTAATAAAAAAAAACCCTTCAAATTGTTTACTATAAAACTTATAGAAATAGAGCAGAGTGCAGAGACAAAAATATTAGACAAACTTAACACAAAACTAAAGAAATGGGAAATCTAAATGACTAAACTAAATGGGGCAAGTTTGACATGTTCGTGAGTAGAAGATTTTCAATGATCAACTGATAAACTTCTAAGATCTCTGTATATAATGAATCCTGACAAGATTAGAGAGGCAACATGTGTCAAATAAACCGTATATTCACTAGTGGAAAAATCCTATTGGGTTTTTGATTAGTGGAAGCAGTGTCACCACTGCAGATTTTTAATATGCTTAGTTAGATCTCAGTGGTGTTGTGTTTTTCTAAACGCTGTAAATCACAAGCTGTTTGATGAAATAACATTCACAACACTGGAATTTGAACTTTTTCATTCAGTGTTTTATATGAATGAGTCTGAATTGTTCAAGCAGGCAGCAAGTCTGTGGGAGTCATATCAGAATGACTCATTGACAAAAAAAAAAACATAACCTCAATTGAACTAAATGAGATGAGCTTGATTTCTCCTGACAACCACAAGAGCATATAATCTCAAGTTAAATATTTATTATAATATTATCACATACAATTTTTGTTTAAAGATATCCATAGATCAGGTACTGTTGTGTTTTTTTTTTCTTAATGCTGTAAAACATCTAGTCAGTGTTTTATATGAATGAGTCTGAATTGTTCAAGCAGGCAACAAGTCCATGTGGAAGTCATATCAGAATGACTATAATGACAAAAACAACATAACCACAATTGAACTAAATGAATGCATTTGTACTTTCTCCTGACATGAGAGCGGGCTATATAGCCTATTTTACACCTTTTTTGAAGGTTTGATATAAGTCTTTTGTGTCTCCAGAATGCGTCTGTAAAGTTTCAGCTCAAAACACCCATCAGATTATTTATTATACCTTTCAGAATATTGAATGTTCTGCTCTGAACACAATGTGGCTGTTTTTATTGCCTGTGCCTTTATTTTCACCCACCGTTCCCACGTACCGGTCAGAGTGTGCCTCAATCTCTGCGGCTGCGTCAGATAAACGGCACAGTGACAGACATGAAGGAAGCAGATTTCCTGTAACGTTTGTGAGAAATACTACAGTAAGAACTTTCCCAATGATTATTTGATGTATTTGTTGTAGAGTTAATTCAAGCCTTTCTGCAATGAGAAGTCACACACCAAAGTTCACACACACACACACACACACAGAGCATGTGTTTAACGTTGCACTGTGTTTACTCTGCAAATGTGACAGGATATCCACTGCTGTATGGGTATCCGTTATGTTAATATAAAAATAATCCTGATTTAACATCCACAAACCGGGATTGAAGCGTCATCTTTTATAATTGTATTGACACACGTGTTGTGATAGAGACAGTAAAATCACGGTAATTCATTACAAACATGCACTATTTTAAAAACGTTTTAAACTTGCAAATTCTTGATCACATTTGATGATGATTGATGATCACAGAGAGATGAACAGATCTTTTAATCCCGGTTGCTTTGCACTTGTCCTGTCTTGATATGATTATACGCGTTACTACGGAGACATGTTAATACGCCGCTGTCAATTCGGTGGGTGGGTAAATCACACTACTACATCACGTTATGGTGGGCCTCAAAATGGGAGGGATTTGTATTTTATTTTAATGAAAGGAAATTTTAAAAAAAGAATGATTGTGTTTCTATCACCCCAATATGACTGTGGATACACTATACCTGCACACAGTTCTCTTCAAAAAGATGATTTCCATCATAGGTGCCCTTTAAAATATTCAGAATAAAAATTATCACATACAATTTGTTTAATATAGTTGTGTTTTTTCTTAATGCTGTAAAACACAAGCTGTTTGCTGAAATAAGTCGCAACACTAAAATAGAAGCATGTATTACAATTTCCATTTAAGCAGTCAATTGGAAAAAAACTGCTGGTTAATCAACTGCGATTTACTTGAACAGATATAATAGAAAGAAATCAATATAAATAGAGGATTAAACAGGTGATACTCATTAACACACAACTGGCATCACTCCATTTCAATGTTTCTTGGCCAAACTTCCCTTTGTGACTAATACATTTAAAAACAATTCTGGATATTTGGATATGAAGTGTGTGGCCTGCACGCAGAACATTATTACACAAAATAGGACTCTTCCTATCCAATTTGCATAACATAGAGGACATGCAAATACCATCTAACAGATTTGGTTTACATTTCTGCTTAATGTTTATTAGCATAATCGAATGCACTTTTCAGCAGTGGTGTAGTCCTAAAAAAAAGGTGGTGTACTATTACCCACCAAACCCGCCCATGCTGTATTATAATTTTACCTGAACGTTTCAGCGAGACATCATTCAGTTGACTTCGAAAAACAAATTAAGATGAGAGTTAAAAAAACATTTAGTATACAGTTAAAGGGGATGCAAATACACGTAAATTAGGGAAGTCTAATCAGCAAAACAGGTGAGTATACTGAGGGTATACGCAATTATTGATCCTCAGAAGTCGTAATACCCAAACAGCTAGTAGAAAAAAGTAGGCATATTGAGTATACGTACAAATAGCCCTGACTACACCAATGCTTTTCAGGTCTTTGACAGAAAGCAGTCACCGTCATATTGACAACCCACATATTTACTCCAAAACGTCTAACTAAACTTTAAACATTAAACCCCTTAATGTTCGGAGCCATTCAAAAAAATTAAAAAAATTCCCCGCTGAACTGAAACTGTGAGAGGGTGCTGAACTACATTTGAGCAACACAGACTTGTGAAGTATGCATTTTGAAACCTTATCAGTAAAAAGCTTCAAAATTAAATCCAGGACAATATCAAGTGGCATAATAATAAAATGCAGATAAACAAACAAGTAAAAAAAGGCCTTTGTCCTTTTTTAACATATTCAGTGGAGCATCACTTATATTTATAGTTCACCCAAAATTACATTTCACTCACTGCCAAGTGGTTTCAAACTGCAAAGTTTCTTTGTTTTCTGTTGCACAAAACAATTAGATATTTTGAAGAATGTTGGAAACCACTAACCATTGACATCCATCCATACTAGGGAGGAATATAATATGGAAGTCAACTGGTTTCTAACATTTTTCAAAATATCTTTTAATTGCAAAAGAAAAAAGAAACTCAAACAAGTTTGTGACAAGTGAATGGCGAGTAAACAATGACAGAATTTTAAAAAAATTTTTGAGTAAACTACCCTTTTAAGACTTAAGTGATATTAAGCAGTAAAATTGTACATTCAATTGACTTTTAAAAGAGCTTTGGGTGTAATAAAACTAGAGTGCTACAGTGATTTATTTATTCTTTTTAGCCTAGAACCTGGAGGTTTTGCATTTCCAGTTGTTTCGGCCATCTTGTTCCCATCTATACTATAAAAAGGATCATGTACACACATTTTTATAATGAAAAAGACATTTATTAAAGGGATAAAAAATATATTACAATGTCTAAAATAACAACAGAAATATATCTCTCAACAGAATAAAGTGTAGAATAAATCCAAAGACTCTAGAATACACAAGACATGACCCTCCTATCTTTTTGAATGGGGAAAAGTGTAACTGTAAATATGGTGAATAAATCTCCGCCTACTAGTACAGGAGCTAATCATCGATCTCTACAGTCTGACAATACTCCGGGGGAGGGGCGTGAACCGGACTTGGGTTGAGTGATTTGGATGTTTAGAAATGAAACTAAAGAGACAGTTGTTGTTTAATTTTATTGTTGTTCCCTAATATGAAATTTATTCCTAAGCTTGGCAAGCAGTTTTGGAGAATTTGATGTTTCCCCATTCAAACAGAATGCCCGAGCATACTGCCCAAGAGGTGTTTTAAAGATGGCCGCTGAGTGAAATGACTTGCCGTAAACCAGGGGTGTCCAAATTCAGTCCTGGAGGGCTGGTGTCCTGCACAGTTTAGCTCCAACTTCCTTCAACACACCTGCCTGGAAGTTTCTAGAACACCTAGAAAGAGCTTGATTAGCTGGTTCAGGTGTGTTTAATTGGGGTTGGAACTAAAACATGCAGGACACTGGCCCTCCAGGACTGAGTTTGGACACCCCTGGTTTAAAGGGACTTTGATAAATCAAAGCGGGGCTAATAATTCAACTGTACATCAGATAACACTGAGTCTAAAGAATCAAACGTTTGTTATTTTTGAAATCCAAAAGCCATTGGAAAAAATCAGCTAGACTGGTGATGGATTGGCCTACAAAAATGTATTATCACTGCCAATCAAGATTTTTAAAGTCCCCCTGTTACAGATTATAAGATTTATATTTTGGTTGTGGGTCTTCAGCAATAGGCTGACATTCATGCAAGGTAAAAGCATTTATTGATTTGACCAATCGCAACAGGTCATTAGTCCGCTGCGTACAGTGCATGTTGGAAACGGAAGGTCCATCACTGCTTATAAGTGTTGAAAGCTACAGTACAGTATTTTGTGTGTTCCCAATGCAGGAACTTAATGATAAAGCAGTGCTTTATTAATAAACATTTGACACATTTCTGTGAAGCGACAAAAGTTAAACTAGCTTTACAAGCTTGTGTGGGCCACTTTCAGAGGTTAAAACTGGGTCATGACAAAGTCTCATGTACATAAGTCTCTGGTACTGATCCTTCTTTTGATAACAACTGGCTAGTAAAACCCATTTAGACAGTCAGTATTTGGTAGTCTGAAAAGGCTTTATAAAAATAGTTTGAATATTGATATTCTGTAAATACAGCATCCCAAAAAGTAATGTGTGCTTGACTTAACATTCCATTTCCAGCATAAGGGATGAACTTGAGGTGATACCAGCTTGGATTTTTAGATTCTAGAGCTGGGGTGCACAAACATTTGCTTGTGAAGGGCCAAAAACCCAACTTGATTGAAGCTAGTGAGCCGAAGGTAAATATTATTCATTCATTCATTCATTTTCTTTTCAGCAAAGTCCCTTTATTAATCAGGGGTCACCACAGCGGAATGAACCACCAACTTATCCAGCTTATGTTTTACGCAGCGGATGCCCATCCAGCCGCAACCCATTACTGGAAAACACCCATACATTCTCATTCACACACATACACTACGGACAAATTTAGCCTACCTAATTCACCTATACCACATGTCTTTGGACTACCCACTGCGTCACCGCGTTACCCCATAAATATAGTTGCCATGGGTAATTTCTTAATTTAATAATAAAATTTAAAAACAACTACAAAACACTGCTTTATATTAATTAATACAGTATATTTTTACATAGTTTCTGCCTCGATTTGCTCGTCTTCTTCATAGCCCTCTCTCAGTATTTACATTTTAAATATCTGATTAATTTACAACATTTAAGTGAAACATTTAATTTCAGCAATAAAATGCTCCAAACTCTGTCCAGCATTCTCACTCTCTTCACAGATGGGATCCTGGGCCAAACCAACTTTGGCTCTACTTTGGACATCTCTGCT
Organism: Danio aesculapii; assembly: GCF_903798145.1. NCBI lineage: Eukaryota > Metazoa > Chordata > Actinopteri > Cypriniformes > Danionidae > Danio > Danio aesculapii. The sequence goes on from NC_079437.1 coordinate 25,111,573, forward strand.
CTACCTACTACAAAGTCCTGGAGAGCTGCTCCAGTGAGTCCTCCTATAGAATTGAAGACCATAAGTAATGACACAATGAGGGACAAGTAATGCAATATTCTTGTAGAAATTACCAACAGCGCTGAGCTCCAGTATCTTCTCCATAATTCTCAAACCATGGTTGGACAGAGCTAGGGAGACTGCTGGTGATGGACACAGGTCCTGTTTCTTCTTTTGAAAGTGTTAATTCTGGTGAAACATGACATAACCACATTTACATTTACTATAACCACATGGTTTGCACAAATGCATGTTAAGTGATCTATAAAGCATTATATTAGTGTAAACAACATTTCGGATGTGCATTTAGATACACACCTGTGTCCTCAGTCCCATGGCAACACAAGAGTCTCCAGACTCTCTCAAGAGGCTTCCAAAGACATTCAGATATCAGACCTGTGATGAAATTTGTTAAATATCTTTTAAACGGGTTGCTGCAGTATGGTGCAAGTAAGGGCCAGACATTTAAAGAAAGATTAAACGCTTCATGTGGATTTAACATCAGAGATCTTGAGATCTTTTTACGCTAAGACTCAAGTTTTGGGCTGCTGTCTTGAACTTGAGAAAAGCGGTTACAGAATAATGTTTCTGGTGTGCAATATCCAGTAACACTTTCTATGAAATCTATTGGCCTAATACTTGTAATATATGCTCATCATCCCGACAAAATTTTTTCTGCATTTTGATTTTTGTCATGAGGATTTCCGTATAGGTTAATTCTATTTTTCCCCACGTGATTTATTTATTTTTTAACATTGTGGTTGGGCTTCTGTGTTATTAGAAGTTGATGTTTCAATTCTTTTTCTTTTCCCGCTCTCTTTTCTTTCTTTACTATTTGTTAAAAAAATTAATGAATCAGATTTTATAACAAAATGACATTCAAATCTAAGCTATGACATTATTCGTCGTAAAAGTGTGTATGTGTGTGATAGAGAGGGAGTTTCCTCATTTAAAAAAAAACATAACTCTTACTCATGCAACTATAAAAAGGCCAAACCCCCTATATCTCTAGAGAGCAGCACCAGTGTGCAACCTGACAGTGACGACACGAAAGGGAAGCACACGTGTCTTGGTTTGACGTTTTTTTACACTCTGTCGTGCACGCCCAAGTCTGCCAAAAGCGCGGCGTGTCTGCAGCCAGACAAACACTGTTGCGACTCATTGAACATTCTGTTAAGTCAATAAATGGCAAACAATATAATGAAAATTAGCTTATGTTTTCCCAACTTAATTAGCGCGCATACTGCCCTCATCTCGCTTTCTGTCTTCGTCTGGGATGCTAGGTTTGCAAGTTTATAAAATTTAGTACATTTATTGCTCTCTAGACTCAAATTAAGACCCTGTCCGTGTATTATCCGTTCATTCTCCGTTTTGAGTTAAAAACAGGATAACAGATGAGCTTTTTTTGCCTAGAGAATAAACAGAAAAACTAAATATTTACTGTTTTTCTGGTTAGTTTTCCAGAATAATTTGAATAATCAAAAGAACGGATGATACACTGACCTATAAATCAGAAAGATTTCTTGCATACTAGCGATAAAACAATCTTTGACTCGTAGCCTACTGTGTAACTGTAACTAATTTCCCATTAAAATGTGCTGTTTTAGCTGTTGGCATTACTGCGCTAACTAGAAAATGTCTAGCCTGTATACATTAAAAAAAGTTCTAGTATAGTAGATATAGTAGCTAAGTAAAATGTGAAGTGCCATCATGACCGTATTAAAAAATAGGCAAATAAAAGTACCAAATGCTCACCTCGATTATTGATTTCCATGCCCGTCACTGGTTTTAAACTTTAGCAATTCCTTATTAAGCTTGAACGATACCTTGCTATGGTTCCGCACCGGTGTTGTGCTGCTGACATCAGTCAACTATGCAAAACTCTGAATAGCTGCGGGAACGCGCGTGTCGCGTCATGAACAAGAGTCCAACAGAAAGTGAAACCTTTAGACGAATATGTTTATTATGTCTGTGTGTCGTTGAGTTTAAAAAAAGCTTTTAAAATCCTTCTTTTACAACTGCATCTTGTATAGGGGCGACATGGACAACATCACCCCCTCCTCATTAATAGTGTTTATATAAAAATAATTATCTTTAAAATGATAGCAAATTGTGGCTATGTGTATATAGCCTATTATACGAAATTACGACCAGCCTATCGTAACAGGGCATTAAATTACTTCATGTTTATTTCTTTGCTTTATAACAAACAAATTTATTCTGCAAGCTGTTATAACTCGGGGCATATTATTCACAGACTATATGCCTATCAGCCTGCTATAACGTTAGACTTTGGGTTAAAGCGGGAATAAAACTACCATTAACGGAATTATCAATAACAGTAGCGAACTTGAGTTTATGTGAAAGTATGTCCACGTTTTTTTGCTACCCGCATCCTTTGTCGTGTCACTCAGGTGAAACACCATATTCTTTGCGCTGCTACGGTTGAAGAAGACAAGACTCTAGTTTTGGGCTGCTTTCTTGAACTTGAGAAAAATTATTACAGAAAGTTTCTGGTGTGCGATATCCAGTAACTGCTTTTATGAAAATCTATAGGCCTAATACTAGTAATCAATTAAAATCCCTTTAAGACTGATAAGTTCCAAAACTTCATTAAAGGATTTAAACACTTTTTAAAAGAAAACTGGTCTTATGTAAACTTTATTTTAATAAAAACAAATCAACAAAATCTATTATTTACATCTACTAAATACTATGCTAATGTTGTTTTTTTAGTTTATTTCTTAGTCTTGGATAATTTAATGACTAAACAACATTAATTTAATGCAATATTATTTTTGTAATGTCATTTAAAAATAATTAACAAAACGACAAAAACTATCACAATAAAGAGAAGAAATCCAACTGGTGATACACAATCAGGCATTTATTGACACAGACTGGTAGGCAAATTAAATCCAAACAGTGTAACACAAAAACATCCTTTTTGCCAAAACGTCTGCTGTTTGCGTAAAAAAAGCTAAAATGCTGAATATAATAATGCTAAACTGAAAATAAAATTGAATCAACAAAAATGTCAATAAGGATGCTCATGGATAATTGCTTATTGATATAATAAGTATTAAAACAAAGCAAACATTGCATTTAATATTTAAGTGCTAAAGCAGAAAATTTACATTAGGCACCGTTTTGCATTCACGTTATGCATTCGAGCCAAAACAGATCCCTTTCTTGTTTACAGCCGTTTCAGTTAGTAAACAAGTACAATCATGCATGTGATTTTTATATACGCAATTATTTACAATGACAGTACTAACATTTGTCATTCAGTCAAATCCTCTGCAAGCACAAGCTATGTCTTAGCTGATTTGAACGTACGTGACCAATTTGGTGTGCACCAGTAAACTTAATTACTTTGTGCATTACATGATATTATGATGATATTATCATACAAAGGTAATAAATTGATCATAATTTAGTGATTTTGCTAAATCTTATTTTCATCGTTTAAAATATTTCTACAAAATCATACTGCTTTACATTTTCAGCAGTCTGATGAAACATTTTAAATATAATCATCTTAACGCTCACTGAAAATTAGGAGAGCAATTCATTTCAAATATATTCATATTTTTAATTTGAAGGTTTCACATTTAAAAAAAACTTTTTTGTTTTACACAGCGGATGCCGTTCCAGCCACTACCCATCACTGGGAAACACCACTCCCTCATTCACACATACACTATGGCCAATTAGGTTTATTAAATTCACCCATAGTGCATGTCTTTGGACTTGTGAGGGAAACCTGAGCACCTGAAGGAAACCCACGCCAACATGGGAGAACATGCAAACTCAATGCAGAAATGCCAACTGACCCAGCCGGGACTCGAACCAGTGACCTTCTAGCTGTGTGGTGGCAGTGCTAACCACTGAGTCACCATGCCAGCACAGTCTGGGTTTGCTTAAAAGTGTAAAATTTCTACATCATTTTTCTTTTTCCGTGTGATCAAGTAATTATACTACAATTTGCAATTAATCTACCCAGCACTGCTTATCTGACATAATCACTGCCATAATCTCAGAGAAATTGAGGAGCGAAGAATATTTATGAAATGAAAGATATAGTGAAGTGAATATTCCTCAAAATGGAACTTTCCATCAGAATAAATGTGAAAACACTGTAACTGTACACTATAATTACACTCAAACTGTGAATGGGTTGATAAAATGGAGATCTTCCCAAACAAACTTCCTCACTGGCTTTAGCAATTCTCTGGTTTAACTTTTAATATGTAATGTAAATCACACTCAGCTGTGTGCTCCATATCAGTCCAGATTAATATTCTTGCTTGCGATGATGAATTAATGAAATATTGTTTTGATTTTTGACCTCATAAATCTAATCACTGTTGGCCAAATCTTGGGGAAAACAACCTGATACCAGGGCTCCCTATTACCCACAAACAGACAGGATTCTGCTCTTATGCTTTTCTGCATGGTCCAAACCAAACCTAAGAGTCCAGAACTCCTCCTTCACATGAAGTGAGAGCACCAGCAACTGTCCCAGCTCTTGACATCAGGTCCTGTCATAACATTGTTACAGAGGTTTCATTATTTCAAGGGAGCCAGTCCACCATCTCTGGAAAAATAAAGTTTTTTCTTCATCTCCATCCAAGTCTTCTGTATGGAAGCAGAACAGAAAGCCATTAGGATTGTACAGTAGAAGCCCTGTGTGATTATTATAGGCATGGGCATGATAACCTTAGTTAAAAATATCACGGTTTAACGGTATAGGGTATATGCCGAGCTAGTGTTTTTCCCATACTGAAAAACTTCCCGTGACCTGTTATTGTGAGTTTTTTTCCATTTTATACGATTACTTTTACAGCATCGATGTTGTAATGTAATTAAAATATAATCAGTTAAACAGACTTTGGCAGTCATTCAGTTGCTCAAGCGTAAAACGAGATAAAAAGCTGTTTACTCGCATGCGCCCGTCAGAATCAGCAGGCTAGTGCAGAAGCTCCATTGATTATACTGGGGTAAAATAAATGCTCATATTATAAAGACGTGATGGGAAAATTTTAATTTAATGCAGTGCTTCTTGTACAATCTGAGGCCCACTTTATATCTGATATCACTCAGCCAGTGGAGATAGCTGATTTTTAAAGAAAACAGACCTTAAATGCGCCGAATTTGCATTGGCGAACACTTCACCGGAAACGATTAACCCAGGTTACTGGTAAATTAAAAGTCCTATTAGCATGCTTCGGCATATACCCCATAGTGATTACTGCTCCAAAATTTTTTTTTTTGAAAAGTCTGAGTACAAAATTCATATTGAACACAATATATTTTATTTTGAGAAACACTTAATATTTTTTGTAGCAGTAAACATGTCTTGCTAAATAGTTCAAATCAATGATTGACTTCTGCTGTCTTCATTAGCTTCTAAAACTCTGATTTCTTTACAATTTAAAACAGAATTTTTGAACACATTTTCTCCTAGAAATATTGTTGTCCATAAAGAATGTAAATAAAAGAAAATATCTTACACGTACTGTAGGTATAGCAGAAAATTTTGGCGGTTTTAAAACCTTGACGTTTCCAAACCACGGTATACCTTCAAAATGGTTATCGTCCCATGCCTATATTACAAATTTGCATCACTCAGAACTAATACACTGATTTACTGTAATCAAAGCTTGTCCAATTAGTGTCTGAAAGTCGTGTTTCTGTCACCTTAAGTAGTTCTCATGAACACTGCAGCCTCGCCGTAGTTCCACGGTCGTACAGAGCTCTGACTAAAAGATGGCGCTGTTTCCTCCACTGAGAGAGGAACTGTTTGGTGCATTACGTAATCACATTACTTCAGGTGTTTAAACTTTTATTTTTATAATTGTCTTTATAAATAATTAAACATTTCCACAATCACATACCTGAGTTTTGTCCACAGATCAAGCATCCCAAAACTCTTCTTAGAGACCGCCATAAAAATGCAGTTCTACCTAGGGAGAATAAAAACTTAAATTAGGATAACATTAGCTATTAATAATCTATTGTTCTAACTTAAATTATGATCTGATCTTGTATTAAATGCATTTTTAAATCAACAGTCGTTAAAACATCTATTATTAACACTGAGTGCGCTAAAGTTCACAGATGACACTTAATGATGGTTTCGATATATTTAATCGCTATAATCTATCTATATAATCTCGTCAAATCGCATTTATAAATTATGATTAAAAGTCTCGACCGTCAACCATTTTTCTGAAAACCGTAACGTAACAGGAAGCAGAAAACGAGCGAGCAAGACAGCATAGTGTTACACTCAAACTACGGCTGTAACATAACCACTCATCTGACCTGAGTTGTTGCTGTTATTGTTGTTGTTGTTGTTGACTTCCATGTCGAAAATTGAATGCGTCAGTGTTTAGTTCGGTGTTCAGTTGTTCTCTGAACTCAACATGGAGTTTGTATTTCCCGCGGACAGGAACCGCCCCTTCTGCTGTGACTGTGACGTATCGTGACGACTAGACATGCTTTGCCAGAACTCGCGCCAAATCACTTCCTACTGCAGTACATGCAGTCTCTTTTACAGTCTATGATGCAGCCTCAAAAGTAGACATCATCAAGAAAACGATTAATTTTGTATTTTTCGAGCTGATTTTCACTGGGGATATGTAGTGTATAACCTCAGAGCTCAGAGTCATAGATTCTACTATTACCAAAATCCAAATATCTGAGGTTTTAACAAATTTAAGGTAATATATTTAATACTAGGGCTGAATGATACGAGATGCACATAATTATTTGAATATTTGTATTTCATCAATAATCTAAACTTGATCTTTTTACTACTCTATTAATCTGAATAGTTTAACAGGTATTTATTCTTGCTTAGGCTACATGTATATGAGCCACTATACTGTCCTGCATGCCTGACTGACTTGTTCCACAATTTAAAAAAAAAAACTAGGCTTCTTATTATTTATGTTAAACTGCTTTAACACAATCTAGACTGTAAAAAGCGCTGTAGAAATAAAGATTAAGTTTAGGATTAATTGCTTACCGTTTTAAGTTACCCCATATCTCACTTCACTGAGGAAAAGCACATCGCATAAACTTTTTTTCCGCACTGAATAAAGTCCATGCATCATCGCCTGTCCTTTAGTTACACTGCACTGATGTCTGCACAGCGCTGTTACTTGCATTGCATTGCACACGAGTGATGATTTCCCGCGAAGCGAGCAACGGGAAGTCCGCCTCTTTCCCGCGAATCGGACTACCATCAGTTTCCGCAGATCATTTTCGTGCATTTATTAATAACTTTTTTTATTGATCTTCTCAAATGTATCTCACTTTTATGGTTTTATTATTATTATTATTATTATTATTATTATTATTATTATTATTATTATTATATTTTTATTTTTTTAAAGAGTTTGAACCATTCTATTATGAGAGAGAGGGAGAGAAAATAAAAACAACAGTGAAACGCTCCAAACACACGAACACACACACCTAGATTATTGTAAATGAATCATTGTAAATATACTGCTTATTGATATATATGAATATGATATATATATATATATATATATATATATATATATATATATATATATATATATATATATATATATATGTATATGTATATATGTGTGTATATGTATATGTATGTATATATATATATATATATATACCCTCACATTTCTGCGAATATTATTTGTATTTATTCTGCAGGGTTGTCCTATGAAAAGATATATATGGGCGGCGCAGTGAGTAGTGCTGTCATCTCACAGCAAGAATGTCGCTGGGTCAGTTGGCATTTCTGTGTGGAGTTGTTAGCGTAGGTTCCCTCCGGGTGCTCCGGTGTCCCCCACAAGTCCAAAGACATGCGCTATAGCTAAACTGAATAAACTAAATTAGTTGTGTATGTGTGTGAATGCAAGAGTGTATGGGTTTTTTTACCCATTACTGAGTTGCAGCTAGAAGGGCATCCACTGCGTAAAACATATGCTGGAATAGTTGGCGGTTCATTCCACTGTGGCAACCCCTGATTAATAAAGGGACTGAGCCGAAAAGAAGAATGAATGAATGAATGGGCTATCATTTAACCATGATTTACAGAAGACACTGAAATGTCATTCTGAGTTTATGTTTTAACAATGTTTGTCAGGCATCTTTGAAACAAGAACCATTTGATAATTCTGAGCTCTTTTGCTATTTGTCAGTGACAGTGATACAGATTTTCACCCATACTTTAGAAATGATAGTTTCGCTTAAGTAACATTTAATATGCATTCTGTGACTGTATAAAATAAAATTTTGCCAATTGCATGTGAAAGCCAAAATAATGACCTCTCATCTCTGACCCGTATTTGTATTATACACTCACCGGCCACTTTATTAGGTACACAGTACCGGGCTGGACCCTCTTTTGCCTTTAGAACTGCCTCAAGGTTGGACGTGTTGTGTGTTTAGAGATGCTCTTCTGCATACTTCTGTTGTAACGAGTGGTTATTTGAGTAACTGTTGCCTTTCTATCAGCTGGACCCAGTCTGGCCATTCTCCTCTGACCTCTGGCATCAACAAGGCATTTGCGCCCACAGAACTGCCGCTCACTGGATATTTTCTCTTTTTCAAACCATTCTCTGTAAACCCTAGAGATGGTTGTGTGTGAAAATCCCAGCAGATCAGCAGTTTCTGAAATACTCAGACCTGCCCGTCTGGCACTAATAACCATGCCACGTTCAAAATCACTTAAATCACCTTTTTTTCCACATTCTGATGCTCAGTTTGAACTGCAGCAGATCGTCTTGATCATGTCTACATGCCTAAATGGACTGAGTTGCTGCCGTGTGATTGGCTGGCTAGAAATTTGTGTTAACGTGCAGTTAATCAGGTATACCTAATAAAGTGGCCGGTGAGTACTGTAACGTTAGCATGCTAGAAGAGTTTAAAGTACAGTTCCTGTGTTATATTTTGGTGTGTGTGTGATCATGTTGCAATAGTGGGCTTTAAGGGGCGGAATTTGTGGATAAAGCTAGGGGATTGACTATCTTTTTCTGATAAGAGTGTTGGTTTGTTTCGGGCGAGCCAAAGTATACTTATTTACGCCATGCAAAAGTGCATTAAAAAGGTTTGAAGAGATTAAACGCATAAACATTTTTCAGACAATTATCATTGCTAATACTCATTTTGAAAGCGAAAGCTGGTAAACGATACTATTACATGTTACATATGTTGGATTTTAAAAGTTAAACTGTCAATGTTTTGGTCGTCTGTATCTTTAAAAGGCAGAACTCCCCGGTCAGACTGCGCCGCTCGATGACGTACACACTTTTGATTGGCTGATTTGTCAACGCCTATGTAAGTTACTTATATACGTGTCAGCCTCACTTTCTAGTCTGAATACTTTTACGGTAACGTCAGCGCTTACTGTGAGAAATGTCACTTCGCACGGCTGCATGTGGTTTCGGTGCTCGCCTCAGGGGTGTTTTACAGCCCTGCCCCGCTGCTGTTGCTGGCAGAAGAGCGTTCGTGGCCGCGGCTCCTCAGGCTGTGCAGTCCGTGTTGGAGGCCGAGCTGGACTCGATCCGCGCCGCGGGCACATGGAAGGGGGAGCGGGTAATCACCTCCAAACAGGGTCCTCATATCTGCGTGGACGGCAGCAGAGGCGGTGAGCAGCGCTGTTCTGGCCAATTCTAGCCAAATACTAACCAAACAATAGCACTAACTTTAACAATAGTGTTAAAACAAACTATTAATTGAGGTAAAGTTGGTTTTATATTCGCACATTCTTCCAGTGACCGCTTGTGACATGCTCTTTATATTGTTTACCATGGTACTTCAAATATTCGGTCTGAAATCACATGTAAGCATGACTTGAAAACAACATTAGCACTATTTATTTGACTGTAAACATCATGTTGTACTTTGGTAGTCATTGGCTGCTAATATAATTCCACTATTTAGATTTTGCAGAGAATACTTTTCTGAAATTAAATTTTTAAGGAGAAACTCTTAAGTGTGCTAATATAAAACCAACTTTAGCCCAATGCATAATTGAGTGCTAATAGTAGAAAGTGCTGTTAGGTTGTAGATTATAGGAGACACAACCTACAGGGATTTAAGCTATTAAGCTTTCAGTTTTGCTGGATAACAGGTGCTTGTTGTTTTATCATGAAATTAAACTTTATTCGTATCTGCACGAGAAAGGATTTAACCTGTTTATGGAGCAAATTTAGACACAAACATTAACTTAAAGGCTAAAACATTTTAGCCTTTCTGTTAAAAGTCTAATTTAACTTAGTTTTTAAGTTAGTAAAATGCGATTTATAAGTTCACAGAATGCTAAACTTCTCTCATACATTATGTAATAGTCTTATACAACATTTATATAAGTATTTACTAAATTAATGTTCATTAGGGCTGCACAATATATTGTTTCAGCATTGATATCTCAGTGTTAACATTCACAATAGTCACATCACAAGCATACACAATGTTGAGTCTGGATATATTTTATCACTTTGCAAGTGTTTTTTGAGGGTTTTAAAAGCATTCAGGCCTAAGAAATTGTTACTGTTTTTAACTTTGACAAATTAATACCGATACCTTCTATGGAATTGTTTATAAAGCAAAGACTGTACAGTATCAATATACATTTGATTATTTAATTACTGTATACCTGAATACAGCTCAACTCCTCGGAAAACAAAAAACACTGTTTATTTAATTTTGCTTTAATGAATTTATTTTTGCTTGTAGATTATTCCTTACATTTCATGCATATGCACTCCCCTACAGAATCATCCCAGTCCATCTTAAATTATGAATTTTCCAAATAATTATTCAACACATCTTGTCAAATTGTATTCATGTCGCAATATGTATCACAGAATAAAAAATATCGCAATGTTAGATTTTTCCAATATCGTGCAGCCCTAATGTACATTAATGATTTCGTAAAATAAATTATATTAACACCAATAAATATATGTATACAATAATACATAAATGTAAAGTGAAGGGTTTAGATGCAATCATTTTCTTGGACATTTTATTTGTGCTTCATAATATTTAACATTTATTTTTTTAATAGTTTTTATTTTCACACACGTACATTGAGATTCAATTAGGATTTAAACTCATTTTATGTTCATTTCTATATAATGTAATATAATTATTTTAAAGATTTATACTGGGGTTCTCAAACTTCTTATAATACTAAATGAAATAATATCATGTCTTTTAAAAAAATGTAAATTATTTTTTTTGTTTGTATTGGACTGCACAGTGAATGACGTGAACTGCATCACTGCTTTTTAAAAGGCAAATTAGGTTACGCATAATAAATGTATAGAGTGAGCAGATCTGAAAAGCCTAATCTTTTGACCCCATACTTTCTGTTTTTGTTTCAGACATATTGAATTTCTGTGCAAATAACTACTTGGGTTTATCCAGTCATCCCGAGGTGGTGAAAGCAGGAGTAGAGGCTCTGCAGAAATATGGTGCTGGCCTTAGTTCAGTTCGCTTCATCTGCGGCACCCAGGTGAGGGAAAAATACTGTGATTTGTACACAATGATAGCCATACATTGAGAAGTTTTCTGAATCAGTCTGTTTTCTAGAACATCCACAAGAACTTGGAGGAGAAACTAGCCCAGTTCCATGAAAGGGAAGACTGTATTCTGTATGCAAGCTGCTTCGATGCCAATGCTGGTCTGTTTGAGGTGACTTTACCAGTCATTATTACATACAATACAGATGTGAATGGAGCCACAGCTAATGCACTGTAACCGTACATCGGTGCTCTTTGCTTTAGGTCCTGTTGGGTCCTGATGACGCTGTTTTGTCGGATGAACTGAATCATGCCTCCATTATTGATGGCATTCGATTGTGTCGTGCCAAGAGGTTCCGGTACAAGCACATGGACCTGAATGACCTGGAAGAAAAGCTGAAAGAATCACAGGTTGGTGTAGTGACTGTATTTTACTCATCACTTAATCTTTTTACTGGATTGCATGAAAATCAGAGAAGTTGCACCGCAAGCTTAAAGGGGTTTGCGTGCAAAGTGATATGCAAATTAATCTAAAACTACAGTGTCGGCAACTCGATATGCTTTTTTTTAGAGAATATAAAGAAACAATTTTATTCAACAAGTAAACGGCATGTTTATTTATTTATTAAATTTTTAATGCCATATTAGAAGCATTGGTTACATTCACGACAACATTGATAATAAATATTCAATATATAATTTACGAATATAAGTTTCTTAATAAAAAATGTGCAAAAAACATGGATGTGCCAAACCGATAAAAGGTCAAATAAAATCTTCCAGATTAGTTAGTAATAAATATTCTAAAATTATTCCACAGCCCTTTTTTCAAAAGGTTTAATCCAGATAAAATTGATCCAGATTTAGTAATCCTTTATTTGCGATCTGTGATCACGTAATCCAGATTACTTTTTGAGCCAGTTTTTCAATGCAACATCGGATTGGATCAATCTGATCCGGATAGGAACTTTTCAGGATCACTAAATCTGGATAATCGATGCTCTAACAGGAGAGGAAATCACAATGTAGAACTACAGATAAGTTAAGAGCTACAAGTAGAATAGCCAGTGTGGGGTCTATATAACTTTATTTTTATTTGAAATGAAAACACACATTTAAAAAAAAAAAAAAAAAAAAAAAAAGCAAGAAAAAAACCCACCCCATCCTCTTCCAGCAGTCCGCTCATCTGAGACCTACAACACTGTACATATTGGATATATATAACAAGTTTAAAAAATAGATGTATTGAATTAATAAAAAAGACTTGGTGTCAAAAACTACAAAATAATTTCAGACTTTCCCCATCTCAAGTCTGGCCTTGGTTTGCTGCAGTTTGGTCAGTCTGTTGTTCCTCTGCCAGACGAAGCTGTACTTCTGCCCTTTCAGTCTCTTTTTTTGCAATTGTTGAAAGTGATTTCAAAAATCAGTGATCCACTTTCATTTTTTTTGGTTATTCTGGAATCATTGCATGCATCACTAATACATTTTCTAAAAACAAAAATATTTTCTATTGTGATGAATATATATAAATCAATTAGTGACAGAATAAAATGTATTGTTTTTGGTCAATTTTGACAGTTGTTTGGGGGATTATTTTATGAGGCCAAACACTTTTTACTTTGCTGTAGGCCTATACTGAAAGGCTGAATACGTTAAAGCTTACCTAATCACTGTAGACTGACGGATGAACAAATAAAATTAAAACCTTATGAATAAATAGGATATCTTGTAAGATACTGCATGATCCAAATATAGTACTATTTGATAAATTTTTAAAGTTTTCATTACATTTTGGGCATGAAATCCACGCTGAATCCACCCTTCTGATGGGATCAGTTTAATCCAGATTTTTTGGATCAAATTGATCCAAATCCTACAAAAACTAAAAGTTTGATCAAAACCAAGATTGGATTACGTGATCTAATCCAATTATGTAATCCGTTTTTTTCTTTTGAAAAACTCATTTTCAAGATTTGATCCAATCCATTATCCAAAATCCTAGTGGATTACTTTTGCAAAACCAGACCCTGAAGACACCTTTTAAATGTCTCCCTGTAAATATTCTGTAATATCATTTAAAAATATCAATTTCTATTAAAATATTTTTTATAGTCAAAATATTTTTACACAACTGACAAATTGGTTTCTCTACCCCTTTCAATAAATGGTCATGTGCAAGTTATGAGTGGCTAATTCTACATCTTGTGTATAAAACCTGGCCGTGTCTATATTTAAAATTGTATTTTCAAAATTTGTTTGTACATTCATCCCATTTCTATCACATTTCCATTTCTCATTATTGTATGATTCAATACTGCTACCAAGTTTTCGAGGATAAAATGTTTTGATTCTCTCTCTTTACCCCACAGTCGTCCCGTCTGAGGTTGGTGGTCACCGACGGCGTGTTCTCCATGGATGGTGATGTGGCTCCTCTGAAGGGTATCTGTGATCTGGCTGAGCAGTATGGAGCAATGGTCTTTATTGATGAATGTCATGCCACAGGATTTATGGGTGCTCGTGGCCGGTGAGTAGACTTGGAAATATAAAAAGAAACGCTTGATAGCAGTTCAATTGAAGGGTTCTGGAAGCAATCATTTCAACATTATTTAATAAAGTTTAACGGCAGAATTTTAGGTGAAAATCTACATCTACTTATAATTTTGCAGAATTTTCAACAACATGTAAATCCCATTAACAAAATGCATTAATAGTGCATTACATTGGATTGCTTTCATGTGGTCAAATGACTTTAAAAAGCCAATGAAGACCATCTACCCTCTGAACGTTATTTAAGAAGGGAGTACCACAAGTATCTACACGTATAAGCAATATTGTTACTGCCATCCACATTTTTGTTCATTCGTTTCATTGGATTGGTGATGTAGAAAGCCATCAAGCCATTTTCAAATTCAGTAGAAACCAGGATGTTTTAATATTGTTCTTTTGCAATTATGGCAATTTTGGATGTTTGACTGTTGTGTAAGGCTGGTTTAACTGTGTGAGAAAAAAACTATAATGTTTAACAAGTGTGCATTGCCTTTCTGCAGAGGGACTGATGAGCTGCTGGGAGTGATGGACAGGGTGCAGATTGTGAATTCCACACTGGGAAAAGCACTGGGAGGAGCTGCCGGTGTGTAGCTAAAACACAGTTATACATAGTCATGCTTTTATGTACCTAAAGGTGTGTAGATATCTATAGACTTTTACTGTCGGTTAACTAGAGCCATTCTTTGTATGTTGCAGTTTTACTTGATGTCAAATATGAAAGTGTCAGTGAGAAGGAAATTAATACGCTTTTTGATATGTCATAATAGCTCCATATTTAATAAAATGCATTAAAAGACCAGAGCCGAAGTGATGCAAGCTTTATTTTACAGAAAACAGAAGTTTGTTGCACAACCTCCGTGTCATACAAAAATCACAAATGAAAGAGCAATATTTCTTATAAGGCTGAAGCAAATGTAATGCTTTTATTTGTTCACTATTCTCTTAGGTGGTTACACTGTTGGACCCAAGGCTTTAATTGAGCTTCTGAGACAGCGGTCTCGTCCGTACCTCTTCTCAAACTCCCTCCCACCTCCAGTGGTGGGCTGTGCCACCCGTGCTGTGGAGCTCCTGCTGGCATCCAATGAAATCGCTCAGTCCATGGCAGCTAAAACCATGAGGTAGGACTGGGCACTCTGGTTACACCCTTTAGTGTTACTGTGCTTTATCTTGTGCAGATGGTAGATAAGCAGGGTTAAAACTAACCGAGTTTGCTTTTCAAAGCTGCAGTCGGTTTTGCAATCAAAACAAAAAGTGCTGACGTTTGCTGGTTTCTGTAGGAAAGTGTGAATGCTTTTAAGAATAAAGGATTTTTAGAGTTGAGCAAGCTAATAAAGGCAGTTCTAGGCAGACTTGTGAACAATGCTCTATTGTGCGTCTTTTCTTCTGTCTCAAAGGTTTAGAAACAACATGACCCAGGCAGGGTTCACCATCTCTGGCTCAGCTCACCCCATCTGTCCTGTAATGCTGGGAGACGCTCGCCTCGCTTCACTTATGGCAGATGACATGCTAAAACTGGGTGAGAAATCAAGCTCTTTCTTTTTTTTTTTTTTTTTTTTTTTTTTTTTTTACTCAACTTGCTGTTTTGAGAGAACAAAGAAACACAGAGAAGTTGCAATGATGTAAAGAACACTCTTTATAAACTCTAAATACACAAATACACTTCATTGAACATGTCCATATAGACATCACCTCTATATTATATAACTGCAAGTGTTTATATAATAACTTTAACTGTTAAAAGCTTATTATTCTAGACATATGATATTATAAACCTGTATTTTAAGTACTTTTGCTCCACATCAAATCCTTTAACAGTATTGAGAACAGAAAGATAATTTAAATGTTTAAAACAGTGTTTCCCAACCCTGTTCCTGGAGGCACACCAACAGTACATATTTTGGATGTCTCCATTATCTGACCCATTCATTTCAGGTTTTGGAGTCTCTTCTGATGTTATGATAAGATGATTCAGGTGTGTTTGATTAGGGAGAGGTTGAAAATGTGGACTGTTGGTGTGCCTTCAGGAACAGGGTTGGGAAACACTGGTTTATAACAAACGGAAATTATAGTCAAACTCACTATAAGAAATCTTGTTATTAAAATGAAGCTTACATTTATTTCAAACAAAACTGTGGGAAATTCACTGTACAAATACTCCTGTTTCTCTCTAATGTCCAAATGTTTGCTAGCTCTTTGCATGTTTACTTGCTTGAGGTAAATTGCATTATAGAGGTCACATAAATGATCACTTAAAAATATAAAATGTACTAGGTTAGTTTCAGATTGTTAACAAAAATATGAGCTTATCTAGAAACTATCTGAGAGGTTGCTAAAAAAATGATAATGGCTTGCACAACTGAATCAAGTAACAAATAAAATTAAACATCCATTGAGTAGTTTTAAAAATGCAATGTTTTGACATTTAGATTGACTAATTACTCAGTTCCTCAGTTTTAAAATGTTAAACTTTTTTTTTCTCTCTCTCTCTTTCTTATCAGGAGTTTATGTGATCGGTTTCTCCTACCCCGTTGTTCCCAAAGGAAAAGCCCGCATTCGTGTCCAGATCTCTGCAGCTCACACTGATGAGGACATTGACCGCACTGTAGACGCCTTCATACAGACCGGCAGGAAGCACGGTGTCATTTCCTAATGTCAGAAACCCAAATTATAAAGTTGTTGACTGTTAGAGTGAGGATTACGTTACATATCATAGCACAAAGAGCTTCTATAGCTACTGAGATCATAAAAGGTCAAAGAATATTTGTATATTTTCGATATTGACAATAAATAAATGCCTTTGTCTATGATTGCAAGTAGTTTCTTTCACAGCTGCCATAAACCAAAAGTGTCTTGACTTTTTTCAGTTCAGACGTGTGGCATTTGCTTTGTTAGAAAGTTTGTACAGATCATGCTTATGCTGCAAATGTTTATAGATGAGTTAGACAATTTTAATAAAACAATGATGGCATTTAATGTCTTTACTTCAGGTCTTTTGCTGTAATATTCACTCATTGATTTTCCTTCAGCTTAGTCCCTTTATTCATTAAGGGTCGCCACAGAGGAATCTACCGCCAACTTGTGTTTTACACAGCGGATACCCTTCCAGCTGCAACCCAGTACTAAGAAACATCCATACACACTCATATATATATATATATATTCATATATATTCATATATATATATATATATATATATATATATATATATATATATATATATATATATATATATATATATATATATATATATATATATATATATATATATATATATATATATATATATATACATACGCTACAGCCAATTTAGTTCATTCAGTTCACCTATAATGCCTGTCTTGGATTGTGGGGGAAACCGGAGCCTGTGGAGGAAATCCACGTGAACATGGGGAGAACATGCAAACTCCATACAGAAATGCCAACTGACCTAGACTGGGCTCAAACCAGTGACCTTCTTGCAGTGAGGCGACAGTGCTACCCACTAAGCCATGTTGTAACATGATGAATCCTAATGACTATGAACAACATTTAGTTAATTATTACATAATGATGAACTTTTAATAAGTTAATTAAAAATACTTGAAAGTTACAATACATGAGGTATGAAAATAAATCAGTATGATTATGATTTATTATAAATACCCCCCCCCCCCCCTTGTACACTGTTTGATCTCTATTAACGTTTATTTGCATATTAAAATATCTTGATTAAAAAAAAAAAAAAACTGTCAGCCGACTGAAGTATTGTTTGAACAACGCAGATATATTCCGCGCCAAACAGGACAACTACTTCCGGTCACTGCTCATTGCTTTGTGTGTTTCCCGCCAGTACTTTACTTTGGCACCACCCATGTAGTGACGTACATATGCAAATATGCTTGTGGACCAATAGGCGGCACGAAAAAGTAAGCGAGGGCGGAGTCTGGTTTCAGAGCAAGGCAGGGCTAGAGGTTTTCCCGCGAAAGTCAGCGCGCGTGTCACTGCAGCACACATTGTAGCTCCTCTCCGACAAATAATTATAGCAACATCTGAACCGATCATCGACAACACTTATCGAAGTTATTTCTTATTATTCGTTAATTACAAGGTGCACATCCCTGAATATTTGCAAGAATGTCGGGATTTGATGATCCAGGAGTTTATTACAGTGACAGCTTCGGTGGAGGAGAAAGCATCGGCGATGAGGGAGTCGTGAAACGCAGCCAGATCAAGAAGAAGTTCCGTGAGTTTCTGAGGCAGTTCAGACTCGGAACCGATCGAACTGGATTCACCTACAAATACAGGTATTGTGATAGCAGATGCTTGTGCTTATGTTTCGAGGATATTTTTTCTACACTATTGAAATGTAGTTTTACAGTGTCGTATCTACGAATAAATAATTATGTATTATTTCCTTTGCGTATTATTTTATTTCGTATTATTTTGTGCAATTGTGAATAATTTTTCTAGTATGCATCGAATTTAATGTGGATGTTGCCTTTGTCCTGTCCGTTTGTCTAATGCATCGTTCGTTTGAATGATTCAGTTAACTCGACTCACTATTTTGTTGTTTTTCCTCCTAAAAACTGTCATAATTGCTGACATAACTCACCAACAGTATTGTCTCAAAATATTCACCAAAAAAAACTGAACAGAACATTTGAGGACACGTGAATAAATGAATCATTTCGAGTCGGTTCAGTGAGCTGCTTGAATGAACCAGTTCATTTCTAGCTGTTGATTTACTAGCTCATTTTGCCCAGTGTATAATCTGCAATGTAGATAAAGCGAACTTAATTAAAATGTGTATCGTGTTTGTTTATTTTTCTTCAGAGATGAGCTCAAGAGGCACTATACTTTGGGAGAGTATTGGATCGAGGTGGAAATGGAGGATTTGGCCAGTTTTGATGAAGATCTATCAGACTGTCTGTACAAACTTCCTACTGAGAACTTGCCTTTGGTAATTGTCCTGTGTATAATGCATTTTTTGCTTTCGTTATGCATGCAAAAGGAAACTTAAAATACTTAAAATACAAGTCAGCTATTATGTATATTTAAAGACACATTGTATTATAGTAATTTCTGGTTATAACATGCTAATTTATTCAAATGTATGATGCTGCACAATGCTGTTTTCAACCAATAACAGAAAACATTGTTTTGACTATTTACATAAAAATTGATTTTCAAAAGGCACGTTTTGTTATTGTCACTGTATAAGTGACATTATTTTTGTTTCTTGATTTGTTCTTGCCTGCACACAAAGTTTCTTGTCATCTTTAAGGACTTTGCCATGGTGTAAATGTACCTTTGTTGTCCATATAGGCGTTTTTCACATTTTAGATGTAGGTGTTTTTATTAAATGAGTTTTGTTTGTGTTCACAATGTTTTGTTATTGACAGTTGGAGGAGGCTGCGCAGGAAGTGGCTGATGAGGTCACACGTCCTCGGCCAGTAGGAGAAGAGACCGTTCAGGACATACAGGTCATGCTGAAGAGCGACGCTCATCCAGCCTCCATCCGCAGCCTGAAGGTGGGATCTTATTATTAAGTAGACCATTCAGGATGAAGAGAGACATATGTTTGTTTACGTTACAGCTGACTCAGACAAAGCAAGGGAACTCCTAACTAATTATTATAAGCATAAGGAGTGCTGTTTGACTATTCCAGTTGTCAGAACTCGCAGGGGAGAAACATTTATTGCTGCCACAGATATAAATAATACATTTAAAGAATTTAACATAGACCTTTATAAATCAATCTTATTTCCAACTGAGGATGACCTTGATCTGATTTAAGTCCACTAGACCTCCCTAGGATATTGAGTGAACAGTGGCAAATTCTTGATTCAGATATAACTCTGCAGGAAATGACCAAGGTGATCGAAGCTTTACCGACAGGAAAAGCTGCTGAATCGGGTGGCTTTGCCTCTTCTTTTTTTTAAAGATTATCTCACAGAACTTGCCCCATTAATGTTAGAAGTTTATATGGAGGCTGTTTGAAGGAATGAACTGCCACCAACAATATGACAAGCCCTCATTAGTCTTATACTTAAAGAGTATAAAGATGCTTGCAACTGTAATAGCCACCGTCCAATATCTCTGATTCAACAAGATAAGAAAATTTTGTCATAGATACTTGCCGACTGCTTATAGTGATACCATCTCTTATACATATTGTTAGATCACCATCTCCATGCCAGATAAATAAGATCCAGCCTTGGATGCCAGATCTTGTCAGGAAATGCCGGTTTCTCCAGGTATCTGGACAACAAGTCAGCAGAGTTTCCAATACCCAAACCTGTTAACCAGTATTCAACTTTATTAACAGTCTCATAATAATATAGAAGTTGACTGAGAAAGCCAGAGAGGAGCAGAAGCAGGAGACGAAGTAATGATGATAAAGAAAGAGCAGTTTCAGTGCTCAGATACATCTGACCAGGGTAAACCCAACAAGTGTTCTAATACCACAAGCAACAGCAATGGAAAACTACTGCTTCACAACATTGTCCAGAGACAATAACAGACCTTGAAATGGAGACTTTTCCTTATTCATGAAAACAAGCGTTACTTGAATCCACATTCATAAGATTAGAACTATGGGAAAATAGAAATAATAATTATAGGAAAATAATAAAATATAAAATCATAATTAAATGACAAATATTAATCAAATCATTAACTAATCATCAATAAAATGATAATTATATCAATGATTAAATTAATATAAACACATGAAAATAAAACACTACACGTATGGTTGCTTTCTTGAAACGACACACATAAGTTCGCAACAAGGATTCTCAGATCCTTAGTTAGATACTTTTATGTGGACCTAGTAGGCTTCATTAGTGGTCCAAATTCTTCATCACAGCTTGACTGCTCACTCACAAATAAAAATGTACTCACCCTGAAGTAGGGCTGCAAGATTAATCGAAAAAAGATTGCGATCTCGATTCGACCCTTCACACTATCTTAATTAAGCTTTTCTACGATTCAGCCAATTATATATTTAAGGTCAGGAGAGAAGCGTAAAGGCAGAAACAAGTCTTCATATTGTTTTATGTACATGGCTCAGCAACATGAACACTTCCGAATGGTCTTGACAGTTTCACATACTG
The DNA here is from genome assembly GCF_903798145.1 of Danio aesculapii. Lineage (NCBI taxonomy): Eukaryota > Metazoa > Chordata > Actinopteri > Cypriniformes > Danionidae > Danio > Danio aesculapii. The sequence goes on from NC_079437.1 coordinate 25,132,787, forward strand.
TATTTATAATGTGTAATTCACCCCAAAATGTAATTTCTTGTCCTAATGTAATGACGTATTCGCGACCATTTTTGACCAGTTTGTTGGGTGATTGTTTGGGAGCTGCGTATGATTACGATTTATGAAGAATGATTTGCATGTATGTGTGGTTTTTTTTTTTGACGGCATGACAAAAAAATGACAGCAGCGCACTCGACAGTGGTAGTGCAATCGGCTCACACATATTGCATTTTAGAGTTATGATTACGACAAGCATTTGACTTGTTTTTTTTTTCTTTCTTAGCAAACACAAAGTGTTGTGCATTAGAATAAATGTTTACGGGGTTTGTAAAACTACTCTAGCCTATATAATGTTGAATATAATGCAGAAGGGAATCTGATAATGACAAGCATGTATCTCAAACATAATAATTCAACTTCAGAATTATGAATTGGTACATTCTGATGTCATCACTTTGCTGTGAATTAACAACCAGGACAAATTTAAAGTCTTTTCAAGTCCACTATTCCAAGTTTATACAAAATTTTGCATTTTAATTAACAGTAGACCAACACATAGGCTTAATAATATTATTATTATTATTATTATTATTGTGGTTGTTGTCTTACCAAATGTTTGAGAATAACAGTAATAATAGCCCACTCATATGAACCTTTATTTTACATCACGCTTTTCTCACGATTCTGTAGATCTTGATTTTAAGCAAAGAAAATTGTGATTCTCATTTTAGCCAGAATCATGCAGCCCTATCCTGAAGGTGTGTGAGCTTGTTTCATCTATTGAGCACTAAACAATTTATTTTGAAAAGTGTGTGTTCAAAACCTCTTTCGTGTTCAACAAATGATGGAGCTTTAGAACCACTTGAGTGAGAGCAGATGATGAGTCCAGTTTTATTTTGGGGTGAATAATCCTACAATGAGACGTATATTAAGTTTGTAAATGTGTTTTTTCTTTTCTCCTCTCTTCACAGTCAGAGCAGGTGTCACGTCTGGTGAAGATTCCCGGGATCATTATCTCCTCTACTGCTGTGAGGGCCAAAGCCACCAGAGTGTGTCTTCAGTGCCGCGGATGCAGAGCGGTGATCAGCAACATCCCTCTGCCACCGGGACTGCAGGGTTACGCTCTGCCCCGCAAGTGCAACACGTGAGGATTTCTTTTTGCTTTTAACATTAATTCATTACATCTAGAAATATTGCCGCCATAACATGTCTGTTAAACATTTTTTGTGTGTATTGGTAAAAGACAATGATGTTTGTTCTGTCTGTACACTTAAAAGATGTCATGCTTGGTTATTATATATATATATATATATATATATATATATATATATATATATATATTGTTTTTATTCTGATCAAAGTGTAATTATTGAGGCATAGTGGATCAAGAATTAAAACATTAAAAGATCAGACAAAATACTAGATTTTATGCATTTGTCAAGAAGTTTTGTAGTTATTTAATGTAAAATAAATGATTATTTGTTTACATATTTGAATTAGAGCAAGTTTAAGTATGTTGTTTTGTACTTTTTATTTGGTATTCAATATGATTTCTATGAAAGTTTATTAATGAATGTAAATGAAATATAATGTAGGCTCTAAAATGAGATCTCTTTTGTTTGTCCCACAGTGAGCAGGCAGGACGCGTCAAGTGCCCTGTGGATCCATATTTCATCATTCCAGACCGGTGTGTGTGTGTGGATTTCCAGACTCAGCGTCTGCAGGAAGCTCCTGATGCCGTTCCTCATGGAGAGATGCCACGACACATGCAGCTCTACTGCGACAGGTACATGTCACAACATATGAAATCTGCTAAAGATCTGTGGAGAATTTAAATGTTAGACTGAAATAACTACATTCTTGGCATTTTAAAAGAGGACGTTACTGTAGAATGACCTATAAATGTTAATTTCACAATAGTGTTTATTTCACATAATGATTTGCAGTACCAGGATGACATTTTGTGATTGCAAATCAACATGAATCAAATATATCTAAGGAGTTGTGTAATAAATATCCAAAATGCCTTTCATTTCTATGGTTAAACATATTTCTCTTGCCAGATACTTGTGTGACCGTGTAGTACCAGGCAACAGAGTGACCGTCATGGGCATCTACTCCATCAAGAAGGTGGCGCAGACCAAAGCTAAAGGCCGTGATAAGGGAACTGGTGTGGGCATTCGCTCAGCATATCTGCGTGTTGTCGGCATCGATGTGGACACTGAAGGAGCAGGTCAGAATTGTCTTTGGTCTCAAAGTGCGTGTCTCCTTTTTGCTTTACTCATGCCTTTTGTTTTCATTTTTTTTAGGCCGTGGAGCCACTGGTTCAGTTTCTCCACAGGAGGAAGAGGAGTTAAGATCTCTGGCTGCTTCTCCCTCGGTCTATGACTCTCTGGCTCGCTCTCTCGCCCCGTCCATCTATGGCAGTGATGACCTGAAGAAAGCCATCGCCTGCCTGCTGTTTGGGGGCTCTAGGAAGAGGTGAGAAGACACTGGACTAGACTTATTCTTTAAATGTAATGTGTTTTTGGAATCTTTCTCATCTGCTTGAATTGGTGTTTGTTAGGTTGCCTGATGGTCTGACACGCAGAGGGGATATTAACCTGCTGATGCTGGGAGATCCAGGCACAGCCAAGTCTCAGTTGCTGAAGTTTGTTGAGAGATGCTCTCCAATTGGGGTAAGAATATGATGAAGGTGGACCATCACTTATTCATTTATCATCTTATTTATGTGAGTTTTTTTAGAACATATGATAAAAAAGGGGATTTTACACAATCTTGATAGAAATCATGATGCTGAACCGGCATCGCGATCCTCTGCCACAATCGCAGTAGCAACCCGTTCGTAAAAAATACACACTTAGGCCTTTTTACCTAGTTTGTGAACCACTCTCCCTCCACATTATACCACTGAAAGCGCACATCACGTGACCACACACACACTCTGGCATGTGGTGCAGCCTATGCAGACGTCTGAGGTCCAGCAGTCAGCAGGTGCTTCGAGCACAAAACCTCAGAGAGTAGTACACACCAGACAGTTTATCAAGAGTGTATTGCTGGATCGTGTCTCACTATAGTTGTTAGACGTGATATTTAATTAATCTTGTCTCTATCTAACAACTCTTCTGTCTTTTGAATCTATCAGGTAACGTGTCACAGTGTCAGTACACTGCTTCAATCTTTTGCTTTTATGCTTGTACTTAGTAATTTTAGCGAGAACCTCAGATACTGTTGGTTAGTTCCTGCGAGGTTCAGTTGTGCCTGGTGACACTGGCAATGGGCTGTGTTCTGCAGGATAGTGAACATGCAAATGGTCATGTAAATTTGTCGTCTGTGCATCTTTTGCGTGGACAACTTGACCGCAAATCCTACACACCACTTCAGACGTGTCTCGTTGCTGTCCTCTTTCAGTCGGTCTAAAGCCAAATTATTGCCAGATAGGTGAATGTGCATATTGCCATCATCCATTGCAATGTTTCACATTAGACATTGTACGATGCCAAATTGGTCGACATCGCCCAACCCTTTTTGGTCCATAACAGTTAGAATATTTAATTATATGCTGTTTTTCATCATAACTACAATATTACAATAGAACTACAATATTAATACTAAAACATTTTTATGCTCTATACATTTTTTTTTTAAATGTCATGTTAAGTATAAATATATTTAGGCAGGAAATATATTTATTTTCTGCAATGTCTGAATATTATAGAAAGGTTTTATTTAAAAAGTTGCAACATTCAGTGTATTTTATAATAACAGATTAATTTTAAATACAAGTGTGTGTGTGTATATTTTGCAATGTAACGTTATATTTTGTATAAATAATATTTTAAAAATGTATGACATTGAGTATATTTTAAAATACTGTTAATTATATATTATTACAAAATATTCTAACATTATTACAAAAAAAGGAATTTTGTATATGTGCAAGGAATCTGTCAATAGCTATGTTTCCATCCACCTGGAAACGCCAAGATGCGCAAACATTTTTAAAAATGCCCTTAAAACACATGCGTATAGCGGAGTAGGATAAACTTTTTACTTGATAAGAAAAGATGCACATAACTGCTACGGAAACACGATTTAACCGAACAAATTCCATTATGTGCATTAAAAACAGTCATGTGATTTTGCTAAAAGAGATCAGGTGATGGTACAAATGTGTGTGAATGGATAAATCAGCAGGCTGAGCACACTGTAAAACATCTGAAATGTTTTGGTCATTCTAATGCCTTAATCGTCTCAGTATTAGTGTTATTATATTATTAATTACATCCAGAATTGTGAAGAGCGTCTGTGCTCCACCTCTTGCGCCTTCAAATGCCCCACCACGTGTTCATTGAGTGTCAGGATTGCGTTCTGAGGGGCAAGTCATTTATTAAATGAAGAAAAGATTCACGCAGCTTTTCCTTCCGCAGCAAACTCTCTCTTTACTGTTGATATTTTATCGCCGGTTTATCAGGAAGTGACAAATTTGTTTGCATAGACTCTTTGGATGGAAACGCTGCTTTATTCGCACGTCTTATATGCGATTTAATCCAGTTTTGCGCATGAATTAAACTCACACTTTTGGATGAAAACATAGCTAATGTATTTTTACGTAAGTGTTTCCTGTAATGGCGAGTCTGCATTTAATCAAGCGGCTCTTTCTGTCAGGTCTACACCTCTGGAAAGGGCAGCAGCGCAGCTGGTTTGACCGCCTCTGTTCTTCGGGACCCCAGCACTCGGGGTTTTGTCATGGAGGGAGGCGCTATGGTGTTAGCTGATGGTGGAGTCGTCTGCATCGATGAGTTTGACAAGGTTTGAACAGTCTGCATTTTCAGAGTATGCATGTTATCTTCGTGAAGACTTGTATGCTAAACAGTCGGTTTTTTTCTATTTTCACAAGATGAGAGAGGATGATCGAGTCGCCATCCATGAGGCCATGGAGCAGCAGACCATCTCTATTGCAAAGGTACCACTCATTTGATTTTTTTTTATTTATTTATAGCATCCACATCACTTTTTATTTAGTATTTTATTGTCTTTTTGTGGTGTTTTTACTGTTTTTATTTTTTATTCTGCTGTCTTAATGTTTGCCTTGTTACACTGGGTCCGGGAAAAAAAAGCTCACTATAAATAAAACGTATTATTATCACTATTTCTTCAGTGTGTCAATTGATCACTGCTAAATTCAAATCTGCTTTGTCGTGATGGCTTGTACTGAGCCAGAGAAAGACACGTAGGGCGTTTGTCATAAATCGCTGTTGTTTAAGAACTTTTATTTTAGGTTTCAGACTTTTTAATGCACAAAAGTGCTGAGAAGCTGAGAACTTGTAGCCCTTTACGTTCTTAGTAGGAAAAACAAATACTATAGAGGTCAATGGTTACAGGTTTACAGTGTTCTTCAAAAATCTTGTGGTGTTAAGGGTTTAATGACCCTTTAAGTTAGGGGTCACCAAACTTTTTCCTTGAGGGCTGGTGTCCTGCAGATTTTAGCTCCAAACTTAATCAAACACACCTGAACAAGCTAATCAAGCTCTTACTAGGTATACTTGAAACACCCAGGCAGGTGTGTTGAGGCAAGTTGGAGCTAAACCCTGCAGGAACACCAACCCTCCTGGGCCGAGATCGGTGACCCCTGCTTTAAGTACTTATTTAATTAACATGTGTTTCCACCCGAAGGCTGGCATCACCACCACTCTGAACTCGCGTTGCTCTGTATTAGCTGCCGCCAACTCTGTGTTCGGTCGCTGGGATGACACGAAGGGAGAGGACAACATCGACTTCATGCCCACCATTCTGTCTCGATTCGACATGATCTTCATCATCAAAGATCATCACGACCAACAGCGAGACATGGTGGGTGATCAAAACATTATTGCAAGAGTTCATGTTTAATCACATTTGATGTAAGCTAACAAACATGCCTGTGTGTGTTTTGAATGTAGACTTTAGCTCGACACGTGATGAACGTTCACCTGAGCGCTCAAACACAGACGGAGGGAGTCGAAGGAGAGATTCCTCTGGCCATGTTGAAGAAATACATCGCCTATTCCAGAGTGTAAGTCTAGCTCATAGTCTATAAAAACATGGCGTAAAATCTATTCATCATGTTGACGATAACGTGTTGTTGACAAACAGAAAATGTGGACCACGTCTGTCTGCGGCGGCAGCAGAGAAACTGAAGAACAGATATGTGTTGATGAGAAGCGGAGCGAAGGAGCATGAGAGAGAGACTGACAGACGAGTGTCCATCCCCATCACTGTCAGGTGAGCACTCAAATCAGTGTTATAATGCCTGTTAGTACTTGCTTTGTTCATCTGTATATTTGCAGGGTCTCAAATTTGTGCCATAAAAAGCCTTAAATGATTTGAGAAAAGGTTGATGGTAAAGGTTAAAGGCATATCTTGATGTTTCCTTGAAAATTCCAGCCAAAATGTTCATATTAGTTTAAAAAAAAGAGCAGGTTTTAAAATGATAAATAGACGCATGCGTAGTGTTCACCGTTTGTTTCTGTGAATTACAATTGTAGCATGCTTTAAAAGCCCACCTTGTTTTACCATGGTATTTACTAGCTTAACAACAGTAGCTTGTTTAAACAGAGTATAATGTTTTAGCACACATTTTTAAAGTTTTAGCGCACTTCTAGCATGTTTATAGCATGATTAATTGCACTTTTAGTGTAGCATTTTGCAAGCATGTTACTAGCACTATTAGCACATTACCACTGTTGGTGTTAGCAACATATTAAAGCTAGCAGTGTTTTTAATCATGACAGAAACATCTTTGTGAATTTTTTTTCTTTTTCTTTTTATAAAATTTTTTTTTAATAAATGTTAGTATGATTTAACACTGCTAACATGTAGCACACTTAGCATGATTTAATGCACGTTTTCATGTTTCAGTACTTTGCAAACCTGTTTCTAACAGTTTCAAGCACTGCTAGCAAAGTAGTTAACACTGCTAATACATGCTAGCAGTGTGTTGAATTATAATAGAAACATGCTACCTTTGTGACATTTACATACAAACAGGGTTAAATCATGCAAGACACATTAGTAAATGCATTTGTAAATGGCCTATAGGGAGCATGATTTAGCATACTGCTAACATTTTTAAACACATTTTACGCAAGTTATTGCTTACTGTCAACTTACATTTATAATGAGACAGTTTAGTGAATGTCATACCTGCCAGCTCACTGGCCTGTATTTATACAGTCAGCTTTTATCACTGAGCACAGTATACTGTACCAAGCACTAGTGTGTAGTGTATGACCTTATTAATGCTAACTAGTTGATGGTTTTTGGTCCTACAGGCAGCTGGAGGCTGTGGTGCGCATTGCAGAGTCTCTTGCTAAGATGAAGCTGCAACCCATCGCTGGTGAAGAAGAGGTGGACGAGGCTCTGAGACTCTTCCAGGTGTCCACGCTGGATGCTGCTCTGTCTGGCAGCCTCTCTGGTCAGTGTGTAGATCAGTAAAGCAGAGAATGCACTGCAAGATTACAATTTTTTTAAAGATAAAAATTACTCCGTTTGGTCATGTATGTACAATATCTAATGTAATAATTATATAGTTAATATGATTTTAATATTAATATTTATATAATTATAATATGGCGATGTATTCAAATAGTATATATAGTGACACTTTACATTTAAAGTTCTATTTATTAAAGGTACAGTTCACACAAAACTGATAATTCTGTCATCATTTACTCACCCTGTACTTGTTTCAAATATGTTTGACTTTCGTCTATTGAACACAAATGAAATGTTTTGCAGAATGTTGGAAACCTGTAGCCATTAACTTCCATAGTATTTTTCACACTATGGAAGTGAGTGGTTTCAGGTCTTCGGCTTTCTTCAAACTATCTTCTTGTGTGTTCAACAGAAGAAACTCAAGTTTGGAACCACTAGAGGGTGAGCAAATAGTGAATACGTTTTTATTTTTCTGTGAACTGTCCCTTTTAACGTTAATTAGGATTTCTAATTAAACTAGCATTTACTAGTCTTGGCTAATGTTATTTTAATACACAACTTTTGCATTTTAATAATCAGGGTTTCCGCATGGTCTTAAAGTCTAAAATGTAAGAATCGAAATTCTAGGCCTTGAAGTCTTAAATTTGCTGTTCTAGGTCTTGCACATGTCTTATTTTTCCGATGTCCCTGTAACGCTGCATGTAATGGTTATTTAAATTCTTTTTTTGTTGCTGTTGCTTGGTTTTCGTGATGTTGTAGTTTTTTATTTTACTAGTCCAAATGTAATTTGTGGTATTACAACTACAAATGAGACCAACATGCAATAGCCAATCAGCTTTCTGTTACTGAACTCTACTGCGCGCGGCAAATGTGACATCATCGCTGTGTTTGTGGAGGTTCGCTTTGGGTGAGCGACATGATTTCAGCTGGCGGAGCTCACTAAATTTTTGAGACTCGAACGAACCGTTCGCGCAGCACTGCGTTTGATTTGAGTTGAATATGAAACACTTTGAAGAGGTTTTGTCTGAAACAGGTAGGACTAAACAGACATCTTTATGATCCGTCAATGCATGATCATAGGGAGAACCAGATGACCAATAATTCTTGTATAGAAATTGCAACAGCGGTGGGAAATAAGGAAAGTTTTTGTAAAAGTTTGGAAAAACCTGAGGGATTAGTTTGTTAAAGCAAAAAAAGGGGCCATGACAGAAGTGGAGACCCAGGTGGTTTTAATATTACAGATTATGTTTTTCCACCCTTCAAAGGTTTTACACTGATGTATATATTACAATTTAGAATTTAAAACAATTTACAAGTTACAAACTAATACAAGTAACAAATGATGTCTTTGATAACTGGAAAGGAATATTTGAATATATCAGTTAATAATATACTGATGTCCTGTTTCTAGGCTTTATTGGTGATAATGGTCAGGAATATTGGACCATTATTGCCTTTTTAGCTTATAAGTAGAGGGCAGAAATTATCCAGACAGTAATGTGTGAGTTGTTGAGTGGCCAAAATAAAATAAAAAAACTTCAGTATTTTTTAGTAAATGTACTTTTTATTTTTTATTTTTTTGCCATAATAAAAAATGTAATTGTAGAGCAACCCATGTTCTGTTGCCATTAAATATTTAACTTTTTAATAGGTAGAACTGTGTGAGATATGAACAAAAGCAAGTGATGCATCAAAGTTTAATTTAAAAAAATCTTGAATGGTTATAAAAATCTTTATAAACATTATAAAAAATTATATAAATAATAAAAAAAAACTATTTGTTTAAAAATCTTCAATAATGTTAGTGAAGTTTCCGGAAACATTCTACTTCTCTGTTTATGCGTCTGATTTAAAGGTGGGTTTCTTTTGACCGCCCCCTGTCATTAAAAAGAATATCTCAATGGCGAACACGTCAAGTATAAAAGCCTCGTCCGTTTCGTGAGGTGTGCGATGCAGCACCAGGCGAAAGTATAAATCAGCCTTAAGACGTTTGTTTGTTTGTTTTTTCTGTAGCTCAGTGGTGCATCTAACCTGTCTTCAGTACTGTTCAATTTAAATACATTTATTTTACCACTAATTTTGATTTTTACATTTTCTCTTTGTGTATGCGTGTTTTTGATATTGTAATAGGTCTTAAATTGAATACTTAATAATGGTCCTAAAGTCTTAAATTTGACATTATAATATCTGCGGAAACCCTGAATAGTGCATTAGAAAAAAATTATGAAACTAAGCATTAACATTAACAATGAACTTTTCTATTAACTAATAGATTAATGAAAATTGTAGCACTTGTAAATCTCGTTATGCATGTTTGTTAAGGTATTCTTAATGCTGTTGTGAAAAATATTAACTTCTCTACTTTGTACTAAATCGATACAAAAAGTCAAATTCTTTGAGGCTGTTGAGCACATTTTAAACATCACTCATTGGCAATTATGTTCACGTGCTCAAGAGAAATGACTGTGCTTGACTCTGAAGATCATCTGTTTACCACGCTTCACTGAGTGCAACAACACTGATAAAGGGACATGAAGCGTTTCAAAGTCTATCAGCTGATCTGTGTTGTTTGTACTGTGTAGAGCGCTGAACTGAACTTCACAGCCAATCACAGTCATTTCTCCTGAGCATGTGAACACAATGACAAATTAGCAGCGTTTAAGAATGCGCTCAAATATTTGCGGCAAACGCACAAATGTTTGCTACTGAACTCGATACATTTGAAAACGCTAATCCTTAAGTTACTAATAGGCCAAATTGTAAAGTGTTGCCAAATGTCACTTTGTAGGTGTTGAAGGGTTTACCACTCAGGAGGATCAAGAGATGATCTCCCGCATCGAAAAACAGATGAAGAGGCGCTTCGCCATCGGCTCGCAGGTGTCTGAACACAGCATCATACAGGACTTCGCCAAACAGGTGAGCTCACAAATCAATGTTTGTTGATTAATGTGTGTATGTGAGTTTAGATGGTCATTAAAATGCCCTCTTCATACTCTCTGATCAGAAATATCCAGAGCACGCCATTCATAAGGTCCTTCACCTGATGTTGAGGAGAGGCGAACTGCAGCACCGCATGCAGAGGAAGGTGCTTTACAGGGTCAAATAGACGAATGCTTTGGGCTTACTTCATAAAAGAGTCTGGTGGGTGTCCAAATGCATAACAGAAATGAAATGCAATTCAAAAATATTGTACATAGTTGTCTGGACGCTTTATTGCTGGAGATATGTCCTGTTTATCATTCTTGCTTATCTTGTTAAAGCTTTGTGTGGTTTAAAGTATGTTACAATTACGACAGTATGCTTTACTGTCCACTTTCAATAAAAAAAAGTTTCATTAAACATTGAATTTAATTGTCAAACTAAAGAATACAGCCTTTTGTATGGGAATTTAATAAAGCATTTAAGAAACCAAGTTTTTGTGTCTCTTTGAGGAAAAAGACACGTCAGAGTTGGATTTAAATATATATATATTAAACAGTTTATTAATATAGCATTTACACAGAATACATGGACAACTCAAAGCATTTATGGACAGAAAGGCATATGCACTGTCAATCATTTCGAGGAAAAGCATTTGCCAAATGTATGAAAAGTAAATACATTTTAAGAAGTGACATTCTGTCAAAAGTTGTAAGCTGACATACTTTTCGAAATGATTTCTATTTTGAAAATTTTATCTAGAAAAATGCATCCAGAAAATCAAGTACATATACATTACAGTTGGTTATCGGTCAGCCTGTGGATTTGACTTCATTGTATTAATATTTACAGTTACAGATGACTAGTAAAAACAAATCTGAGTTAAAAAGCGTAAACTCCCATGCCAACAGTGGCCAATGTGATGCCCACTCCTAATGCGAACTGAAGTGCTGGAGAGCTGGAGAAGGTTTTTGACAGACTTTGGGATGCAGCTTCATTTCCTTTTTCACCTAGACAAACAAAAGCAATGAATGTTATCTTTATTCCAAATTAGCTTACATATTATCATTAAGTGTAATGAAATAATAATAACTTATTTCGTGATACTCACTTGAAGCTTCCTCTGTGATGCTCAGCATTTTCTGAAGATCATCAAACACCTGTTGAAATTGACAGAAATAAGCGATCCATCATCTTTCAAGTATCATTATAACAAAACTTTTTCAACACCAAAAACCCTTCTTATGTTGCACAGGTATGTTTTGGTAATAGCTCAAAATACATTGTATGTCAAAATTATATATTTTTTTTATTTTACATGAAAAATCATTGGAATATTAAGTTAATATCACGTTCAGTGTAAATATTTTCTACACTTTTTTTTTTTTTATGGTAAATATCAAATCCCTAATTTTTGATTGGTAAAATGCAAAGTTAAGAACTTTATTTTATACTTTAAAAGTATTATTTAACAGTATTTCACTGTTTTGATTTATTTACCATCAAATATATATATATATATATATATATATATATATATATATATATATATATATATATATATATATATATATATATATATATATATATATATATATATATATATATATATATATATTAGTTGAAGTCAGAATTATTAGCCCCTCTTTGGACAGAAATTGGGGGAATAAAACGGGGGCTAATAATTCTGACTTTAACTGTATGTCTATCTATATATCTATCTTTATCTCTCTCTAAATATCTATCTATCTTTGACTCTTTGTGGTGCAGAGTCACGAATGATTACTTTCCACTGTGTTACATTACATTGCATTAAATAATTGCCATTATGTGTCTAAAATAAATATTATATAGTATTAGGAAAAATTATGGAGAAAGGTTATCAGCAGTTTATGGAATAAAACAAAGTTTTAATTTAAGACATAAACATAGGGCTCTATTTTAACGATCTATGTACAAAGTCTAAAGGGCTAGAAACAAGCGTTTGGAGTGTGTCCAAATCCACTTACGCTATTTTGGGGATGGAAAAAATACGGTTTGTGGTCAAACAGGTTTGTGCGTATTCTGTTGATGAGTTAGGGGTTTGTTTTGAGCATAATGTGCATTAAACTAATCTACCATTCCCCTTAAGAGTCAGTTGTGTCACGCCATGGTGCATTTGCTATTAACATGGCGGACTTCGTAAGTGGAAAAACTAAACGTTTCACTAGCGAGAAAACAGTTAAAGAGAGCATCTACAGCACAAGGATAAGGAACTTTTTTCTTTCATGGATGAGAAAACCGTGTTGTACGCTCTCTACTGAAAACATCCATTAGCCTACATATATAATTTTGTTTGTTAAATGCAAAGATTTGTTTCAAAACTATTTCTAAATTCAGTTTCAGTATTCAAATTCAGTATGTAAAGATATTTGTGTATTGCGTTACATCCTGTGTGTATTAAGCGTTTGAATCTTCATAGGCGCATAACTAACACGCTCTGCTTTTAATTGGTCAATGGCGCGGTCTATTTTAGTTTCTCAAAATAGCAACACGCCAACAATGCACCTTAACACACCTCCTTTAATAGACCGGAACACCCATAAATCAACAAAGTGCCACAAATAGATTTGCTATTTAAACAATGTGGCACAAAACGTGAAAATTAGTGTTGCGCATAAAATAGCAACAAATTTGCGCCAAACACATCTTGGGTGTCTCAAAAAAACGGAGAATGTTCAAGTGGTCTCATTTATTTCACCAAGTATAGGGTAACATCTGTGGAAAGATGAGATTATTTGCAAAAACTTAACTTTATAGATTTCTTTTTTTAATTTCTGAATTCATGTTTTTAAGTTGTGTATTGAAGAGTTCAATTGCAAAAGCTTCATTTATGGAGTGATTAATCAAGATTTTTTAATAGTAATTTTCAGAAATCATGATTTTATATTGTGTATTGAAGATCTGAGCTTCAGTAAACCAAATGTCTCATAATCAAACGGATGTCAACACTCACATCAATGTTGAACTCAAATGCCCTGACGGCCTCGTCCAGCGCTTCCCTCCTCTTTTGCTCTGTGAACTCGATGCTGTTCATTCTGCTCCTGTACAGCTGCTTGAATCTATTAGCGCTCGTCACTCCAGGAAACGAGAAGAATAAAATGCCCTTATTTCCAGTCAACCCTAGTGATTTCTGGGTGATCTTGCCCAGCACTTGTCCTCCAGACAGATCTCCGAGGTAGCGGGTGTAAGCATGCGCCACCAGAAGCTCGGGACTGCTCTTGCCAATCTAAAGGGGAACAGAGAGTAGTGATGAGTGCTGGGAATCGCTGATTGTGGTGTAAAAGCAGTGCATTTTCATATCCTAAAAAGAGCAGGTTCACACACTCACCTCTCTCAGTCTCTGTGCGTATCGGTGTGTGGCGGCAGGCACTGTTATTCTCTTTCTCCACTGGGGTCCGAAGAAGTGCTCCAGGTCCCGTTCCAGAGCCTCCAGTCTGGCCAGTTCCTGAGGGAAGTAGATGGGCTGCACTGCTGGGTGTTCTGCGTTTCTGTCCAGCTCTTCCTCCAGTGCTCGGTAGATCTCATATAGAGAGCACAACAGAAGCTGCAGACACAGTTAAAAGATGTTTAGTTTGTGTCTGAAAGACTAGTGCTTAATCACCTTTATCCCCTTTATTCCAGAACTGGGTTTTCAACATGATATCTGTTATTTAGATGGAGAGACTCAGATTTTAAAGGACTAGCTCCATGAGAAAATTGGCTACTTGGGGTCAATTTCTTGATTTATTTGTCAAATCTAAAACTCAAGAGCAATCCAGTGACCTCTCTGATGTTTAAGTTGTATAACTTTTCTAATTTTACTTGTATGTTTTGTGACTAAGATGATCTTTTTTCCCTTTATATCGTTTTTTGCACGTCCAAATGTTTGTTCTTTCTTGTTGTATGTATGTATGTATGTATGTATGTATGTATGTATGTATAGATAGATAGATAGATAGATAGATATTAAAACAAACTTATATAAAAATAAAAACCTATGAAGCTCTTCTTAGACTAGCATCCTCATATCTACTGTATGATCCCTTCTTCAAAGGATGAAAAGCCACTTTGCATTACACTCATGCGATACTTCTAAGGTTCAGATTGAAATGGAGAAGCAAGCTTTCAGTTATACCGCCCTATAACTGGGAAAATTCATCAGAAAGAACTGAGTCAGATTAAAGCCTTTTGCTCTGTCCTAAACACCAGACATGAATCCATTGATCAATGTAGGCGTCTTTAATATCGCTTGAAAGACTAAGCTGTCATATTTTTAGCTTTTATTTCAAAGACGTGTGTTGTAGATCTCTTGGCCAGGTCATCTTGAGATCTAAATCTTAAGGGTTTTTCACCTGGTTAAATAAAGAAATAACACTAATAAGTCTGATTAATGTTGTTGAATTTTGTTGACAGTGTTTACAAAGTAAATAACTAGTCATGCTTCATATCGCTTATTAACAGGTTATATACTTTATAATATGATAAAATAATTATACGCTGTATATTAAAAGGGATGGTTCATCCATAACTGAGCAAATGTCATCACTTACTCGCCCTTCGATTGTTGCAAACCTGTTTGTGTTTCTTAAGATATTTAAATGTTTAACCATTGACTACTGTAATATTTGTCTTTACTATTATGGAACGCAATGGTTACAGATTTTCAGCTTTCATAAAAATGTCTTATTTTGTGTTCAACAGAAGAAAGAAACTCATAAAGGTTTAGATATCACTTGAGAATTAGGAAATAGAGAAAAATAAAAATTAAATTGACATTTTTGGGTGAACTACCCATTTAATTATGCTTCTGCATTAAGAAACTTTAAATTGTTTTGTATTAATTATTCAAGGGGTTTTCACCTTTAATTGATAGGACAGTAGAGAGTATAGACAGGAAAGTGTGGGGAGCAGAAAGAGGGGAAGGATCGGCACAGGACCTGGAGGTGGGAACTGAACACAGGTCACCGTGAACACTGGAGTGCCATGTGTCAACGCACTGACCAGTACACCATTGGTGTCGACATTTTGGATGAATTTATTAGTAGATTCAATTGAAATTCATTAACATTTTAAATTTAATTTTTGTTTAAAAACCATTTTTAGTTATCAACTTTTGTTAACATTTCACGAAATAATTAGCAGCCCTCATATTGTATATGCTGTTTGAAAAAAAAAATCATTGCTATTTTACATTCCTGTGGAAAAGAACTAGGTACTTGTTTGAGAAATGTAACTATTAATTTCCATCTTCTGTTAATAGTCTATTTATATATTTATACATTAAACGCAACCCCTAGTTAATGTCATAAGTCTATGTTTTTATTGATTTAATCAAACTCAACAGCAAGTTCTAATCAGGTGAATGTTTGGATCATCCAGTTCCAAGAGTTGAGTATGTAATCAATAGGACTGAACCAACAAAACTATTTAGACTAATGAATAAAGACTATGCTTTATAGTCATATTGTTTTCAAATATAAGTTAATTCCCCGCTTAGATAGATAGATAGATAGATAGATAGATAGATAGATAGATAGATAGATAGATAGATAGATAGATAGATAGATAGATAGATAGATAGATAGATAGACAGATAGACAGATAGACTTAATTTGGATGTGTCTGTGTAGTTTTACCTTGTACTGTGTTTGTGTGATCTGTCCTTTCTGGTAGCTGAGCATCAGTTGTGTGTTTTCAGCTCTGACGTGGCTGTCTTTAGTGACTGCTTTTATCTGTTCAGACAGATCACTGTGGAGAAAACATGGAGAATCACACATTTGTACTTTACTAAACTGGTTAGCTTATTATTGGCCTATGAATTTCAGATCCACCGAGTTACACAGATTGTTCACTCAGAAATGAAAACTGTCAGAATTTTCTCACCCCGAACTAGTTCCAAACCAGTTTAGTTTCTTTCCATGTTTCCGTTGAACACAAAAGAAGATACTTTAAAGAATGTTGGTAACCACGGACTTGGATTATATTTTTTATGGTAGTCTGCTGGCTACCAACATTTTTCCAAACATATTTTTTGTTCAACAGAGACTTGAGTAACACTTAATTTTAATGTGCACTTTTTACATGTTCCATGTAGTTAATTAATCAATTAACTACTCATTACTAACCCTAAACGCATAGTAAGTACATGGAATTAATTATTATTAGTCAGTAGTTAAAGAAGTAGTTACACTGTAAGTACATGGAATTAATTATTATTATTCAGTAGTTAAATAAGTAGTTATACCATAACAAGCACACCTTAAAATAAAATGTAACCAAAGCTTGCAACAATTTGAAATTACTTGATGTAGTAGATTTTCATTTTTAGGAAAATCATCCTCACCCTAAATCATCACATCCTCTAGTCCTCCTTTGTTGAGTTGAAGACAAAATATGAACTCTCCTGTGAAATTGTTCTTTTTCAAAGTTTTCCCAAGTGCTGTTTAACAGAGTTTCACTTATTTCCTATCTTTTAATTCTGGAGAAAGTCTTATTTCTTTCAGTTTGGCTGACATAAAACCAGTTTATTTATATATTTTTAACTGTTTATAAGGTCATTATTATCCCCCTTATGAAAAATCCCTCTTATGAAACTGCCTAGTTAACCTAATAACCCAGTAAAGCCTTTATAATGTCGTTTTGAGCTGAATAATAATCCCTTGCAAAATAACTAATAAAATGCATGTAGTCATCAAGTAAAGACAAAAGAGACGAGTTATTAGAAATTAGTTGGTAACTATTATGTTGACAAATGTGATAAAATGTAAAACAGCACTTTAAAAAAATATATATAATTTCACAAGAGGCTTAATTATTTTGACAACTAAGTTAACCTATACACCCCAACAGTATTTCTACAATTGAAACGCCTGTAGTTCACTTTGGTATGATTTTTGGGAGCAGTCAGATCAAGTAGGCTATTAATGAATATGAAATTCTGAGGAAATAATAAAAAAGCTATAATTTACCTGCCAGTATTCTCTGCCGCTTTGCTTTTCGTGGAGTCCATGTCTGAAACAACAGATTGTCCTATTTGTTATCAAATGTCGCCATTTCCGCAGACTCAGATTTAAACAAAGATCGCAAGTGTTCTTACTTGTGCTGTAGATGTCCAGTCTTTCTCTCTGTAGATTAAAGAGCTTGCGTTGTTTTCAGTGTTCACTGGGACTGTGTGAGCTCCCTGACCGCCCCACTCCGTTTTTATACTTTCTCCTTTCCGTCTGAGTCACTAGTTTTAGTGGAAAGGGAAGTGAAAATGTTGAGCCAGTTCCACATGCCCGAGCTAAACATGACTGAGCGAAATCTCAGCGCTTCTCATGACGAAGCAGAGAGGGTCACTATAGTGATCAGCATATCAAGCTGAGTCGTTTTGTTTATGTGGGTTATAAAGTCAGAAAGTGTTATACGACTTATGTCATGTCATTAAGTGAGGAAATTGTTGCGTTGTGGGAAACTTTACAGCTTCCACTGATTTCATGACTGTGCTGTTTCTGTTGCTGTGTCTAAACATGACACAGCACAACAGGCATAACGTTAGGCAAAACTACCGAAAGAAGAACCAAAGTCCCCTTTTCAAAATAGATTTTCTATGGATTTTGTTTTCTTTTTTTGGAAGAACTAACTATACTGGGCGGTTTACAGCAATGATTTTAATAATCAAACTAGCCTGTATTGATTTCAAGCAAAATATATTTTAATGAGAGTAAAATGTAAATAATCATAAAAACGTAAACTATGTTCAAATAATTTTTTTATAAGTAGAGAAATGTAAATAATCTTTTTAAAAACAATACTTTTTATAATTTTATTAATTTAATTTTTTCCCTTTTTGATTACAGTTTAATTTGTCTACCATTCAATTCTCAAAAGTGGAATAATATTCTACTTTTTAATAGTGAGAAATAGTTCTCCGTGATCTGTATCTTAAATAATAGTATTCATAATTAAAATAATAGACTATACAAACATACATTTGATCACCCCTATAATGGTTCATACCATTATAGGGTTTCATGCATAATCGCGCTAATCAGTTTGTGCAAGAATCATTCAAGTGTCTCAACGAACAGATCTAGGGTAGCTATGGATATCGTAAGTGGTCACGAGACAGCTTTCTTGTAAAATAGATGTTTATATTCACATATATATGAATAGTTTGAGCTAGTAATCTCTGAATTAATCAGGTTACTGTGTATCAGAATACATTTAATATCCCTCAAAACACTGAAAACTGAAATACGTCTCATTAATAAACTTGATGTCATTTAAATAAATAGATAAATTTATTTAACTGAAAACTTAACAAAAAAGTCGACCCCCTGATAGCCAATTCACACCCTGGTTAAATGCATTTGGAAAGTATCAAGTTAAAAGTTCAAAACATTTTGAAAACTATATTAAATTTTTGATGTATGTATTTAACAGAATTTCTAAAAAGCCTTTAAAAAATAATGTGCTCTTTAAGTAGGCGTGAACTGTCCACTATAACCACGCCTTTCTGACCTCTCATTGGTTAGCGCATGACGTCCATTCTTTAGTGACGTCAAAAGTACGCTCCGTCCTCTCTCTGTGGAAGATGTTATGAAAACCGTGCACTCGTAAAGATGTAGTTTACAAAATGCCTGCTGTTTATTTCCAAGTTTTCGGCTACTGAGGGATTGCAGTAGGAGCTGTAGTTGACGGTATGTTGATTTAGCGCCAAGATTTGTTCCTTATAGAGTGTTTTTAGCTGTTTTACTGTGCTGGATGTTACCGCATCCTCAGTGCTGGAACAGGGAGCCATAATTGAGGCTAAATCTCAGTAAGTATCTGAAATATAAATACACAAATTGTTGTTATTTTAATGTTCTCAATCACTGTGTTCATCTTTATTCTTTGTTGTGTTGCAATTATTTATATATATATATATATATATATATATATATATATATATATATATATATATATATATATATATATATATTAGTTTAAAAGCTAATATCTTGCTTTTAAACATTTGCTGTTTGTTTATGTTTAAAGTAACTGTTAGTTGTTAAACGGTTTATGTTTTTGTTAATAAAACTGACCTGCGTGTATGATTAATTATCAGTAAAGACCTTAATGTAAAGTGTTTGGCTTTAATCTGTTGATATTTTTGTTTCTGTCCCCAAGCCTCATGAGTGTGATTCAGTCAGTCTTCAGGCTCTTGTGTGTCCTGGTCCTGCTCCTGACCACAACTGCTTCTGGTCTTCATGGATGTAACAACACACTGAGCCATGAGTACTGTGTGCTGGGAGCTGGACCCGCAGGCCTCCAGATGGGCTACTTTCTGTCCAGGAGCCAGAGAGATTATATCATTCTGGAGAGAAACGCAGGACCAGGCAGCTTTTTCAACATGTGTGTGCTATCTGAATGAGAACTGATGTGTTCTCAGAGTATCTGAAATGATTTATGCTGTTTTAGTTGCACTGTGGCAACAACTTAAGAATTATTTCCTTTGTTTTAGTAAATTGTGGTAGCGATGTTTTAATTAGTTCTGAATTGAACACTTTATGATGTTTTCTCAAACAAATCTAGAATGATTCTTGCATTGATTTATTGATTTATTTCGAAGAGAAAAATCATACACAAAACAATTCTCAACATGGTTGAATTGGAGCAGGATGAAGTACAAGCTTATTATTTTCCCCGCTCCATTACCACACACATCAGTCGTTTATTACTTCTAACTTATTTCTTCTTTTACTTATCTCTTCTTTTTACATGAGACCTATTTTATCTTTTTGGCATCTTTGACATATTACATGTTTGATTCCTTTTGTACATTTACATTTTACAGCAGAGACCCAAAGAATGATTCTTGCTAGACGTTTATTTAAAGCTGTGGGCACAAATTTGTGCAATCATTAAATTATTACATTATTAAACTAAAACTGGAACACAAATAGTAAATTATGATCTTGAGAAAAACAAAGGAACAAATCCTTAATTAGTTGGTACACTGAGTGTAATTGTTTGTCCTATTTGGTATCAGAATCAGAAAGAGCTTTATTGCCAGGTATGTTCACACACATGAGGAATTTGTTTTCTTGACAGAGCTTCTACAGTGCAGCAGAATTACAGAGACTGGACAAAAAACAGATAATACGTTTATTTTAAAAATAAAATTAAGTAGTGAATGCAAATATATAAATTGAAAAGTGTATGTACAAGTGTATTACTATATACAAGGTTATATGTGCAGCTGTTGTGTGCAAAAATTGGCATGCAAAGTATGTTGATAAGTGTATATGTGTATAAAAAGTGTATGGCAAGTAGTGATGTTTGTTTCATCACTATGTTTGGTGTGTCCAGGGCTCTGCACAAGATATTTTAGTATTTTATATATATATATATATATATATATATATATATATATATATATATATACATATATATATATACATACACATACACATACACAGTTGAAGTCAGAATTATTATTCCTTGTTTTTTCCTGCAATTTCTGTTTAACGGAGAGATTTTTTTTTCAACACATTTCTAAACATAATAGTTTCAAACTTATTTCTAATAACTGATTTATTTTATTTTTGCCATGATGACAGTAAATTACATTTTACTAGATATTTTTTAAGACACTTCTATACAGCTTAAAGTGACATTTAAAGGCTTAAATAGGATAATTGGGTTAACTAGGCAAGTTAGGTTAATTAGGCAAGTTATTGTATAATGATGGTTTGTTCTGTAGACTATCGGAAAAATATATAGCTTAAAGAGGCTAATAATTTTGACCTTAAAATGGTTTTAAAACAATTAAAAACTGCTTTTATTCTAGCCGAAATAAAACAAATATAACTTTCTCCAGAAGAAAAAAATATTATCAGAGATACTGTAAAAATTGCCTTGCTTTGTTAAACAGCATTTGGGAAATATTAAATAATAAATAAATAAAATAAATAAATCAAAGCGTGGCTAATAATTTTGACTTCAACTGTGTGTGTGTATGTGTGTGTATATATATATATATATATATATATATACACACACACACACACGCACAGTTCAACTGTGTATATATAAATATTATATCTGAAATTCTCAGATATATCTTTATTAAGTTTTTTTTTTTCTCCGTTTGTTGTTATATCTCAATGTATTGTGCAATATAATTGAAATATGCAGTGTAATTCGGCATGGGCCAGTATATGATTCTGATGGTATGATAATTTTAGATAAAAATATCACGGTTTGACGGTATTGTGATTACTGCTCTAAAATATTCTCTGTTTAAATCTCTGGGTAAACAACTTTTCCCCCTTTGAGCACAATGTGGGAAATATTTTAGATATTTTGGAGCAGTAAACATGTCAGGCTAAATAATTAAAATAAATCATTGACTTTTTAGTTTCAAATACACAGATTTCTTTTCTTTTAAAACAGCATTTTTGGAGATCTTTTCTGCCGGAGATACTGTTGTCCTAAAAAACAACAACAACAACAAAAAAAAATAAATCGTACATATACCATAGGAACGGTATAGCAGAAATTGTTGGTGGTTTTAAAACCTTGACTTTTCCAAACCGCAGTATACCGTGAAAACGGTTATCGTCCCATGCCTAATTGTAACTATGATTGATAACTATTTAAAGTTATTCTGCCAAAGTAATGCAAATGCTGCTAACAATAAAAGCCACTTTTCACATTCTTTTCAGATATCCTCGCCACAGAAAACTCATCAGCATTAACAAAATACACACAGGGAGGCGGAACAAGGAATTCAATCTGCGTCATGATTGGAACTCCCTGCTGAGTGACAGACCCGACCTCCTGTTTCAGCGAATCAGCCAAGAGCTTTACCCCAGTGCTGATGACTTCCCACGTTACCTCTCTGTGTTTGAGAAGGAGCTGGGACTGAAGGTTATATATGGCGCTGATGTAGGCAGAATCAAAGCATCAGATTTTAATGGACACCAAGGCTACGTTCTGACTGATCAAAATGGTCTCAGTTATGAGTGCAGGTATAGTAACACATGAACATATGTTAATATTTTATTAAAAATGGTATTGAAATTAAATTTTAAATGATTTCAAATGCAGTTTAATATGATTTCAAAAGTAATTTTATTTTGTAAATTTTTCATCGATTCGTTATATCTTTTTATCTCTTAATAACATTTCTTAATGTAATTTAGATAGATTTGCTCTTCAGTGTTTGGACTTTCAGCAGTGAAATTTAAACCACACTGAACTAAACTGAACTTTAACTCTGAAAACTGGACTGACAGTTTCAATTCACTAGAACTTCTATGTTAAGCTTTGACACAATCTACATTGTTAAAGTGCTATAGAAATAAAGATCAATTGAGTAATTCCTGTATCTGTTTTTGTGCCTGTAGGGTCCTGTTAGTGTCCACTGGCCTTTGGGTTCCTCAGCAGGTGGGGTTTCGTGGCTCTGACCTGGTGGAGGGTTACGAGTCGATTCCCACTGATCCTGAGGAGTTTAAAGACCAGGCAGTGTTAATCCTTGGCAAAGGAAACTCTGCCTTTGAGACGGCACAAAGCATCTTGGGTAGAGCAAGTCGGATTCACTTGTATAGTCCAAGCCCAGTTCGACTCGCATGGCAGACACACTACGTTGGGGATCTCCGGTATTAAACCTGCTTATTGTATAATGGCTATTTTGTTTCTAGTGCAGTCAAGATTTATTAGATTTGCCAATTTTCACAATCAAAATCCATTTCAATTGATCCTTTGCAAAACCTTTCTATGTCTGGCAAGTTTATTTTATATATTTATATTTATTTTTGATTTACATAATTGACACGTTTTGAGATTTGTAGATTAAAAGCAGAAAGATTAAACTAGAAGAATTAAAAGATTTTTAGACTAAAGTGTCAGTTCACAATTGTGAATTTAAGTGAGGGTGAAAGATTTCCCCTCACAGACAAGTTGGTTTTGTAAATTCACCACACTGACCAATAGATTTTTGTTTTTAGTTTAGGGTTGTCACGATACTGGAATTCTGTACCAATCGATACTGAAGTTTTAAAAACCATTAAACCAATATCCATTTCCCGCTGATGTTTGAGCACTATTGACGATGTTCTTAAAAAGCGCTGATTTGCATTTGCATTCATGTGCTCAACAGAAATGACTGTGATTTGTCGTGAAGCTCATCAGTTCACCGAACACCGAGTGTAAACCGCTCAAATGTCAGCGGGAAATGGACGTTTTTTAAATTTCAATATCGATTGGTATCGAATTCCAGTATCATGCAAGCCTATTTCAATGTGTCTATTTTTTGAGTTGTACTTTATACAACACTACTGAGGTTGCACGATATTGGAAAAATCTGAGATAGCGATAATTTTATTTTGGTGCAATAAATTGCGATATGAATATCCTTTCAGCACATGATTTAAATAGCTCTATTTGGAAAGATTTCATTACTTTAGATCAAATGGGATGATCAGGTCTTTTTCTATGCAGTGCATCATTACATAAAATAAATTACAAGCATAAAATATGACAGAGCAAAAATAAAAGTGAAATAATTAGTGCTTTATGGTTTTCTGGGCAGTCTAGCAGTATTCAAGTACTGAAATTGAACATTCATTCATTCATTTTCCTTCCGTTTACTCCCTTATTTATTAGGGGTTGCCAGAGCAGAATGAACCGCCAACTTATCCAGCATATGTTTTACACCGTCCAGCTGCAACCCATCACTGGGAAACACCCATACACTCTTATTCACACACATACACTACGGACAATTTAGTTTATTCAATTGACCTATACTGCATGTCTTTGGACTGTGGGGGAAACCGGAGCACCCGGAGGAAACCCACGCCAACATAGGGAGAACATGCAAACTCCACACAGAAATGTCAACTGATCAGCTGGGATTCGAACCAGCGACCTTCTTGCTGTGAGGTGACAGTGCTAACCACTGAGCCACCATGTCACCCAGAAATTGAACAATTAAATTGAAGTAGAAAAAAACATGGTCATCATTGTATAAATTAATAAATGTATTTAATATTAATACATATTTTTTTACAAATGATATTTAATGATATCTTCATCTTTTAATCTATAATAGATAATCTAATCGTTTGATGCGACTATTGCGGATGCACACATTGTGATATCAATGCTCAAATTGTATATATATTGTACAGCCCTGCTTTTGACAGGTGACAGTAAACCATTTTTGCCCATTAAATTCTGAAGTTTTGTTTATTTAAAAATCAAAGTTGAAATGAACGTTCTTGTTTTGTAGAGCAGTGAATAATGAACTATTAGACACCTACCAGCTGAAATCTCTGGATGGCTTAGTAGAGGGCAGACTGGAGGATATTGCCATCGTTCGTAGGGAAAAAAATGGGAAGAGAAGAGCGGCAAAGAAAAGAAATCCAACATCGACAAAGAAAAATGAGTCACTGTATTTAACTCTTACTGAACTTCTCGATGACCACAATGGTACCAACAAGGTCACTGGTCAAAATCTGCCTGGTTATCACACCGATAACTTCTCACTCAGACAGCCGTATGACAGAGTGATCCGCTGCCTGGGCTTCCGTTTCAACTTCTCCATTTTTGATGGGTAAGATCAATCTGTAAAATCCAAATATGCTCTAGGGAAAATATATAATAAAGTATGCGCACATTGATAAAATATTTTCATTATTCATCCAGATCTGCACGTCCGCCCCAAAGCAGCGGTGCCCGAGGTCGGTTGCCAGGAGTAACAGCTTGGTATGAAGGCAGAGGAACACCCAACATGTTTGTTTTGGGCACAGCTGCCCACTCCAGAGACTATCGCATGTCTGCTGGTGGGTTTATTCATGGATTTCGCTATACTGGTAAGCAAAAAGACTGTTTAATACCATTCTTTCAACTATTGTCAACACGGATAGGATATTAGGTATGCATTTTTTCAAGTACAATGCAATTTTAGATTAAAGTTCTCATGAACCAGAAGCTGTGACCGTAATTTTTTTCGTATTTTGACGTAGTTCTTAGAGAAACAGAATTTTACGAAAACAGTGGGCGTGGCTTGTTTTTTCTACTGCAAGCTAATTGGATGTAGTAAAGTATCCATTTAATTCCAAAAGATGGGGAAATGGGTTTTAAAGAGTTATTACAACCTAACAGACTCCTCCTCCTCACCATTTCTGTTAGTTGTCAAAACTGACAGATAGGAGGGGCGTGGTTAAGTATGTTAGCCACACCCATTACATAATATATACATAATCTGAGAATTTAACTGGAAAAAACAAACATGAAATGGATTTTAAGATTTTAATTTTAGATTACAAGGGCAAACTTTTTTCTTAATGACATGCACAGATGAATCAATAATGGTATCAATAAGGGATGCACATATCGGCCGATAAATGCTATTTTTAATGCTATCGTTATTGATCCTATACCAAAATTAGGCCGATATCTTTAAGCCGATGGATTACTTAATTGTACAGAAGTGCCTGCCTTGCGCATGCCTGGGTCGAACTTGTTCAGACTTGTCCAGTGCATCATAGGGGAGCTTTCCTCACATTGTTTATTCCTTCAAAGTCTGTCCTTTCTACTACTGTGCATAGTCTTGTCTATTACTGTGCATTAATAACTCAGAAAGTAACCATGTTCCTTATCATTGTATATATGTTTGATAAAGTGTCATTGTGTATTTTGATTTAATTCGACTCAGGAAAAATTTTACATGTGTAAACATAAGAGCAGCGATGCACACGTGCTAAACAACTCATTGGGTTGTTTTGTAATCTAATATGATTATTTGTTATTATCAACCAGTTGCTTGCCATGTGTTATTGATGCTCAGTTTCTAGGCTTATTTCTAATGATTATAATGAGCGCACATTGCTTTGAGTAGGCTATTCAGTTCATAAGATCAGTTCAAATTTTTATGAAGTTTTTAAAATAAAATCAGTTGTTTGCTGTGTAAAAATATTACATTGTGAAATATATAAATATTTATTGGCTAATATATCAGTTATCAGCCCCAAATTTTAAGAGTTATCGGTTATTGATATCGGCAAAAAAAATCCATATCGGTAGTGCATCTCCAGTATCAATCATACTAACCTGTACGTTCATTATTGGACAAATAAATTATCAGTCAATATGGGTAAAAATAACTACATGTTATTTCTCCAATAGATTAAATCCGATAACCATATCCGATAAAGTGCGCTTGCTGGAAAATTAGTAATTCAGTCTGATGGAGATCTGAAGTTCGCTCAATTTTCCACATATAAGTGACTGCATGGTGCTCATTACATCGTCACCTGTTAACAAGTCTTTGCCAATCTGAAAGTGTTTTTTGTGCCAGTTTAGGACTGCCCTATTGCTATAAGCATCTTCTGTCTACTGTTTGATTTGGCCATGAGAAAGACTATTGGTTATATGTATGAATTATAATGTTCCGTATCATGCATCCCTACTAGGATTCTTTTATTTTATTTTCATATTATAATAATTTGAATTATAGAACAGTACTGAAGCTGTATTCTTTATGTGCTTATGTCTTTATGTTTGCAGTCTAGTTTATGCTTTTGATGCACTGAAATATTTAAACTTCTGTTTCTACACTGTATTCAACTGTTCTGGTTATGATGGCTGTAATGGCAGAAATAATCATTTTATAAACATTTATTCATTATATTCATTTATTTATACTTAAAGAACCTGCTGTGTTTGTCTTTTATATGTATTTGGGGTCATTTGTTTTTAGTGAGTGAAATAGTGTCAGAAAAAGTGGAAAGGAGGCTTTAAACGGCATTTCAGATGTAGGAGTATATAAATGTCCCTCTGTTTTGCTATTACAGTGCGGGCTGTTTATAAATTCCTGGAGCAGCGTTATCATAACATTGCATGGCCCACTACAAACTTACCCATCAGTCAGCTGCAGTCCTGGATACTGAGGAGGGTGAATGAAGCTTCTGGAACTTACCAGATGTTTGGGGTTCTTGGGGACATTATTTTACTGCAAGGGTAAGAGGTGTTTCGAGGCATGCGGTTACAATATGCCATACTTGGCTGTCAATCATTCAGCTAAAGAGATTTTAAATATAAACTGCTGTTCAAATGTTTGAGGGTGATTCATGAATTCATTTATGGAGATTGATTTCTGAAATAAGAGCAATATTGGTACAATTAATTTACAGTTTTCTTTTTGCATATGTTTTGCACATTCACAGTAGTCACATTGCAGGATATATGCATTGTTGAGTCTGGAATATAATTCATCATTTGCATGAGTTTCTAATGCTTGTGACTGTATAATGACATTAAAAGCAAATTGTACCATTTGTAACTGTAACTACAATTAATGTTGTTGAATTATTTTTATTTTTATCATTCAGTTACTGTACTCGAATACTGTTAGACTCGGGAAATGATAAAACACTTTATTTCAATTGTACCTTTTTCTTGACTGTATTTATAGATTGTTATGCATGAAAATACACACAACCATAATATCCCTAAAAATGATTTCTTTAAATATTTGCAGATAAGACATTTCATTCATTCTACACACAGCAGTCTTAGCTTGAATAGCTCTGATTTCTTTTTGCATAGATTGTTTCTTAAGAATACTGAAGTTAAGCACTTTACATCCAAATTTTACTCCATGATAAATCAGTTTAAAGCAGACAATCTGATTTTATTGCAGAAGGCATGGAGTAAGAGCTTAAAATGCGACATTGATGAAAATGTGTGGGATGATATTATCAGACAACGCTTGAATATTTCAGTCTGCAACAGATTTAAAGAAATGCAATTTATAATTGTACATAGCAATAACACTATTTCGCCTCAATTTCCAAAATGCTATAATAGTATCAGCACGTTCTTTCATTGGGAATGTGCTTTGATTGTTGATTTTTGGAATGACATTTGTGACAAACTGTCCATAGTACATAAACAGCAGGTTACAGCCTCCCCATTAATGTGTTTACTAGGTCTTCTGCCTCCCCCTTTTCTGGGACATTCAGATGTCTTTAAACCTCTACTGATGCTGAAGAGGAAAGTAATTAAGAATAAATGGGTCCTTTAATCCTGACTAAAGAAACCATAATTATCCAAGTCATTTCAGAAGCTGTGGGAAATTCATTTGACCTGTCCTGGCATTAAATATAAGACTACTATAGATCTTTAACTGTGCACACTGAGATATTGTAACACTGTTTTGAATTAGAACACACTGCTGTATTTGTTATTTCTTTTTTCTTCTTTCTTTTTTCTCTTGTATACTGCTTATGATCTACTCATTAATGTGTATACAACTAAAATTAAAAAGAAAAAGAAAATACTCACAACACATGCAAATACAGAAATGCACTGCAAATAGCACAGAGCACAACGAAAATGTGTCAGGGAATCCCAAAAGGTTTAAGGAGATGCATTCCCACTGCAGAATCATCCCAATCGATCTATTATTAATTCTTTCCAAATAGAAATATTAAGTCATCTTGTGATTAATTGTATTCATGTCACAATATATATAGCAAAGTAAAGAAATAACACAATGATCAATTTTTCCAATATTGTGCAGCCCTAGTGTGAGGTTAAAGCTGATTTTTTCAGCATCATTGCTTTAGTGATCTTTCAATCATTTTATTTAGCTGATTTGATGATCATCAAATATTTATCATTCATTTAGATTTATTTTTTTAGTTGAAACTAATTTTTTTTTTTGTATTTTAAGAATGTTCATTTAACAGTATTTTATTTAGATTTTAAATGGAGATATTTGGTAGCATTAAACATTGCTTGTGATTTAATATATCCTTGCTAAAAAAAGTACTGTTTTCCTGCACAGTTAATTGCTTACTGACTTGAAGCTTTTCAGCATTAATGTATATGTTTTCGTGTATCCAGTGTCCCAAAAGTATATTATGGGTCATCAAAACTGTATCTGACTTTCGACATTGATTACATGCTAAACAGATTCTCAAACATCTTTTTAAATGTGTATGTTGTGATTATATCCTAGAGTAAACTACTGTATTCTTTCTCTTTCTTCGTTCCGCAGGTCTCACTGCAAGTATCTGGAGGAGTTTCCTCTACAGGCCCTGCCCCAGCTGTCAGCTTTGTCTGGACATTCCGTCTCAGATCATGGTCTTCTGGTCTTGGTCATGCAGTATGGACTGAACCAGACTGATACTCTTGGTCCGGGTCGGGCTGAGTCAGAATGGACCAAAGCCTGGAAGTCCAACTTCCTCCATCCGGTCTTGTACTACTACAAAACACTACCTACAGGTGAGAAGCTTCTCTGGTTTTGGTGTTTTTATAATGTGTTAAGAGAGCCAATAATCTTTCACTAGTGTCAAACTACACATTATAGGGCTGAACAATATATTGTTTAAGCATCACCCAGCAAACAATTTTGTGTTTAATAGACATCTAATAGACATCTAAACGTAGACAGCTTGGCTAAAACAAGGCTAAACTTGGGCTGTCAGTGAAAATCTAATAGACATCTAAGAATAGCCCAAAACTAGACTTGTCAAATAGACAGATTAGACAGACTTTATATGTGTAGTCATTCATTTCTGTTTATTTGATGACTAGTCTAGCTTTGGCTTATTCTTTTATCTATTACATTTTCACTGACAGTCCAAATTTAGCCTTGTTTTAGCCAAGACGACTATGTTTAGATCTCTATTAGACATCTATTAGACATCTGTTAGATTTTCACTGACAGTCCAAATTTAGCCTTGTTTTAGCCAAGACGACTTTGTTTAGACCTCTATTAGACATCTATTAGACATCTCTTAGATTTTCACTGACAGTCCAAATTTAGCCTTGTTTTAGCCAAGACGACTATGTTTAGACCTCTATTAGACATCTATTAGACATCTGTTAGATTTTCACTGACAGTACAAATTTAGCCTTGTTTTAGCCAAGACGACTATGTTTAGACCTCTATTAGACATCTATTAGACATCTGTTAGATTTTCACTGACAGTACAAATTTAGCCTTGTTTTAGCCAAGACGACTATGTTTAGACCTCTATTAGACATCTATTAGACATCTTTAAAAAACAAAAAATGCTTGCTGGGTAATATCACAATGTTTGTATCTGCTATAGTCAAATCACAGGCTTAGATTATTTATTAAAGAGATTATTAAATATTATAATTATTTTATTAATACAATGATGACCATGTTATTTGACAACTGATTGTTCAATTTCTGTACTTGAATACTGTTAGACTCCCCAGAAAACCATAAAGCACTGTTTATTTCACTGTTATTTTTGCTCTTTTGTATATATATGCTTGTAAGTAATTATATGCAGATGAACTGTATAGAAAGAGACTTGATCATCCCTGTTGATCAAAATGAATATAATCTTTATCTATATAATCTATTCAAGTCATCTGTGGAAATTATATTCATATCACAATATATATTGCAGCAAAACAAAATATCGCATTGTCAGATTTTTCCAATATCGTGCAGCTCTAACACAGTGTCAGATTTTTTTGCTGTGATCTGTTGTGCTGTTTTGTTAAAGAACTGTTGGGTTCAGGATACAAGAATTGATTGTTTTATCTTGTTTAGTGTGTCATAATAGACATCGACTGATGCGGTTTTTGGGACATCAGAAAAATATTCAAAGATATTGTATAGTCTGGACTCTGTGTCTCATGTAGTTTGAGGCTAAATGATTAGGCCTTGAAAAAAAATAAATTCCTTTTAAAATATTTCCCAGGTGCTGTTTAATAGAGATTTTTTTGACACAATATTTTTAGTAACTAATTAAATTTTTCTTTGACACAATGATAAAATAAATATTTAATATTTTACTATATAATATTAATAGTATTTGCTATATAATATTGACAATATGATATTGACTTGATTTAAATTATATTCAAAAATAAATAAATCAACTTTTTATTCCAGCCAAATTAAAAGAAATGAGATTTTATTCAGAAGAAATAATATAGTAGGAAATACTGTGAAAATTTCATTGCACTGGGAAATAATTTATTAATTATTAATTTCACAGGATGAGTATCAGGGGTGTCAAAATTAATTGTTTCTTCGGTGCACTGCGACGCAGACGCAGACATTTTGGTATCGGTTTAGTAATAATCATAACCGGTTATTATATACTGACGCTATTTTCAACGCTCAAACTACTTAAAAACGCAGAAACTGTGCACAATTTCACTGCGTGTGTGTTTGCTGGACAGTCTTTCACTGACACTTAGAGCAGATGCCCTTGTTTCACTGCGAGACCGTGAGACCAGTGTAGATTCACAGCTCTAATGACTAATAATCTAGAATTTAACTACATATGAAAAGGTAAGACACTGAGAATTTCTGCTGATCACAGTATTGAAAACAGCATGCTTTTATGTTCTATAGATAAAGATATGAGGCAGCGTCCTGTTGGCTGGCCACTACCAAGACCTGAGGCCGTTCATCACATGGTGGAGGACTTCCTGACTGAATGGGATCAACCGATATCTCACAGCCAACCTCTTAGACGCTTCCTCGAGCACTGCCTTCAGACTGACCTCAGGGCCTTTTATGCTGGTCAGTACATCCTGTACACAAATGTTCATTTGTTCAGATTTTGGGTCAGTAAGGGTCTTTTTCCCCAGTGCAAATCCTCATTTCACCTACTGTCAAGGTTCACCAAAGACACGCAATAAAGCAATGTGTCACCTCTCTTTGAAATAAATTGCATACTGAAATGGGAGTATTAAGGTTTCCAAAAAGTTTTCAGCTGTGAGCAGTATTAGACAATGTTTACACTGCAGACAAATGTGGCCCGAATCAGATTTTTTTGCCCACATGTGACTCAGATCTGTTTTTGTCATGACAGTGTGAACAGCCCAAAAACCATCTTTTTGTCCCACTTTCATATTATTAAATCAGATTCAGATCTAATGTTTTGCAATTGGACCGCAGTGTGAATGGTCATGTTGGAATTCATGTCACTTTTACTAAATTTTTGATCGACAAACATCATTATTCTGTACTAGTATGTGCTGCAGACACCCTCTACTCCCCAGTGGCAAACAGAATAGCACACAGGGTAAATACTTTACCCGCAAATATTTTTCGAATGACAGCTGGTGCTGGGTAACCAAACATTAACCAATAACCTGTAACAAAAAAAGGGATTGTTTGTTAAAAATAGATTGTTTGAATAAAATACATAGGCCTCTGTGAAATGGCGTATATTTCATTTAGATGATTAATACATTACCAAAACCAAATGCAACAGGTTTAATGCTCTTTTTAAACTTTTTTTGTTGTTAAGGACAAAATCCTTCAATATGCCTGAAGGCGACATTTCAGTTTCATCTTGAGTTTTGACCTGATACAGCCTACACTGTAAAAAATGTAGGGTTCCACACAATTCATTCATATTGTCCCAACACAAATTGATTGTTAACTTAACACTTTTAGCAAATTTATGTGGATTGAACATAAAAAATTAGGTTGTCCCAATGAAATCTCAAGAATTGTGTTGTTTTAGTTCATTTTAAATAAGTAGTTTGAACGAGCAAAATAACAATATTTTTTGAGTGTATGCTGTTTCTAACAAATTAACAGTAGGTTACGTTATCAGACTACACAAACAATATAGTTTTTAACACCAAACGTGATCCCTGCAGTTCAATAAGCGGCTGCTCAATAACCCTTGATGAGTTCACTACACATGCTGGTCAGTAAGACGATCGCTGCTCTTCTCATTAATAACAAAACACGTATTTTAGGTTTCACACACTGAAATGCACATTAGTACTAGGAAAACAATCATTTAGAGTTCCTAAAAAACACAACTGCTGTCTGTTGAAAAGTCTATAATTATATATTAAATATTATATACAATACACATATTGTGGTCATAATTAGACATTCTGTGCTGTCTGTAACTATACTTTTGCGCATGCGGGTCAGTTTAGGACCATGATCTGTTCACACTGCAAATGTGATATTGGCCACATTTATAAGAGCAATGTGAACAGACATGCAATAAGACAAATCAGATGTGAGAAAAAAAATCTGATTTGAGCACTAAACAAAGCAGTGTGAACGTAGCCTTAATGTTTTCAGCAATAATGTTAATAAAATATTCCTTGAGCTTGAAGTTAGATTGATTTTTGTGTTTTAATTTTGTTTATTTAAATCTCCATTAGTGGTTATCTTTTACTGGGGTACAACAAATAAAATCACACATTTACATGAAATCATCTATAAAAAAATCTATAAATAAAATAAAATATAAAACAAATACCAAAACCACCCAAAAGGACACATTTACACTAAACCATAACTACTGTACAGATCATCGATATAACTATATATCATATAACATCATGTGACATTGAGGGCTGAAGTAGTGATGCTAAAAATATAAGAATAAACTGTTATATTTTAAAATATATTCAGAAAGAAAACAGACAGTATTCCTGATTACTGTATTTTCAGAAACATGGCCTCAACCTCAAACTTTACTGGTTAAACAGAACGTATTGTCAGAAGAATTATGTCTTGCTAAATTTAATCACTAGTTATTTACTTTTTCCTCAGAATCCTGCTTCCTTCTGTCCCTCACCAGTGGTAATCCCCCCCTCTTCTGCCACCAAGGGTACTTGAGAAAGCAAGGCATCGTAGGAAACCGTCACCTATGGCAACATGCCCGTGAGGCAGGACTCATGGCAGATGCTGCACTCAGCGAAGACGCATCAGTTACTGAGTATCTGAATCACGCTGGCGCTGCAGTCATTTCAACAGTGAACTTTGACCTTTGAGGGGCATTAACAAGAACGGTACCAAAGACTCAACACATTTTAGTTTGTCTACCTCCCACTTTTCATGGAATAATTGTACATTTTCATAGAAATGTCCCACATGCAGCATGCTGAGACTTTGATCAGACATAATGAGTATTGCTTGCCATAGATTTTATAAGCCAAATATAGCAGCGTTTTATATGAGATGATTTTGGTGTTTTATTATAATGCGTAACTTATTTTTAATACTGTTGTTAAAGTTTAAACAGGAAAGTATTTTCATGGGTCGACACACACATGAACATTTATTTATAACTACAATAAACACATCCTGTCTCAAAATAATCCATTTCTGAATTTGTGTTTTTGCCTTTGGCAGAATATATGATGATGATGATGATGATGATAATAATTTTTTTTATTGCTAGAACAGGGTGTCCGCGGGGTCTTAAAAAGTAATAAAAGTTGTTAAATCAATTATGAGAAAATTAAAGCCCTTAAAAGTATTAAAAAGTCTTAAGTTTTACGAGGTCTTAAATTTTGTTCAAGCGTTGTCCAAAGTGTTTGACTCTAAAAAAAGAGTAAATATAATTATTTTCCTCTTAATATTAACAACGACATGCTCGATCCATGCGATTGGTTCAGGCCGGGGCACGTCTGGCCAAGCTCCTTCGCCCAGGTGATGTGTCGTAATTTGCGATAAATGCGAGAAGGTGATGTGACGCTCTCCACGTGTAGCGAAACAGACGGCAAAATAGTCAAATGAAAGCTTGCGGACTCCTGGTTCGAGAAAGACAAGTTTCTTTCAAGCTTTGTTTCTTCCGAGCTTATCTGAGTTCTGTTACATGGTTGTGCTCCATTGATTTAACTACAACTGTTTATTAGGTTAAAGGTTTGATACTGATTAGATCTTGAAGTGGCAATGAAATATTCTGAGAAGGTCTTTAAAAAGTTTTGAAAAGGTATTGAATTATCTTTAGGATTCCTGCATATACCCTGCAGAATAAAACCCATTAACTAATGCAGATTATAGTAAACATTACACCGATTCAGAAACATTGTATTCGCTACAACATTGCCATTTTCTTGCTATTAAAGACTGTGATAATGGATTGAGATACGGCTTTTAATAATACTATTGAAAAACTATTATCGAAATATAATATTAATTAATTATATAAATTAATATATTATTATAATTTAATTAGAATGAGAACAATAGCATCAAATTTTTTCCATATTGGAAATTAAAAATATTTTAGTGCACAATATTAGAGGCTCTTATGCCAGTTTACCGAGCGCTGACTAGTAGAGCTTACATGTGCAGATGAAGCTAACAAAATTAAGACAGTAAACTAAAGACCCTTATGTCACATCATAGATATTTACATTAGATGTCGCCTATCCTGTTCTTGTCTGTTGGAAGGAATATGTCAATAGGGTCGCCATTTTAGTAGTGTAGCGCTCCTTTGAAATGAATGCGAGACCAGAGTGTAATGGAGGACTGTGGCCATCCAGAGCCAGAGATATGTAACCCTTTATACATATATCTTTAATCGGGAGTTTTCCCGCTAGTCACTATGCACTTTTTTTTTTAAATTATGAAAATTATAATTTTACATCACTTTTCTATAGTGATGGATGTGACCGCAAGGGCATTGCTGACAAAGAGCGTGTGTTTGTGTGTATGGAAATGTATTATCCTCCCTCCCTGTTAAATTTGATCTAATCCGTGTCCTGAAACACACCCCCTCTCCAGCTTTTAGTTCTCATTCTAACAGAGCGAGGGATTCGTTTGTGAATGAATCCCCATTACGAACGACTCATTCACTTATAGCCGACAATAATACTAGAAAATTTCAGCGTCTTGTCATATTTCATTTACATTGTTTGCTTATTTTATTCAACAAACCTAGCATAAGCCTAGAATTGAGAGTGATTTGGTGCTACTTTCCCTTATGGTTAGAGCAGTAAGAGACTGTATTATCATCAATAAACGTTGCTTGTTTAACAGAAAGGTCTGTAACTACAAAAACGTAAAAAAATAAATCTTACCTATGAAATGTTTTGCCATTCTGCTTTGTTTGCTCATTACTACACCCGTACACAGCGCTAAAGTCCAGCATCTTCACGTTGGCACACTGTCTTGACTAGTGCGCTTGACTGACATTTGTGTTGGGAGCACTGTACAAATGTGGCGGCGCTATTGACGCATGCTCAGGGTCTGTATGTGATATCTGGTCTATATATCTATGATGTCACATCACATTTTTTTAATTAAGCCCATAAACAGTGTATACAATATAGGCATATACATACAACAACAAATAGGCAAAATAATTATCTTTAACAATGAAGAAAAATACAACTAAAAACAAAGAAAAAAGAAAGAAACAGCTAAACACATGGGGTATAATAAAACATGTTGAAAAAGCAAAAACTTTTCAAAAAATGAAATTATTGTTTAAATTCGTTAAAAAAAACAAAAATAGGTCTGGAGTTTGAAAATTTTGACTCATGAATGTGAAATTTAGCAAGCAGCAAAACTAAGTTCACTACATACAACTGTTTACTTTTAGGTTGTTCATAATCAACAGAGCCCAACATCTTTCCGTCACATCCTTTATGTATCTTATGTACGTTTTTATTACGCTTCCACCACGCGTTCTCTTATTGGACGAGCCTTCAACAACATCTATGTTGATTGGCTCGCTTGCTCACGGTTATTTCAGACTAAGCAATGCGGACGTGTCTTACTGAAAACAAGCGCAAAACAGTGAAACAGCGCCATTTTGGCTCAATGTTCACTGCTCACTACA